>NW_015152260.1:18396-19206 GCF_000732505.1 Cyprinodon variegatus
CTTCTCGAAGGACAAACCTGAAACTCTCAAAATCAAACTCAACAGATCCAACGCTAACTGAACTGTCTCCCACACAGACTCCAGTGAACCAGCCCCCAGGCCTGAACCAGTACCTGTGTTATTTCCATGTGCTTTGTGAACAATAAACTTGTTAAACTTTTATTCAGTCTCCGTGGTGTTCTGCATCTTGGGCCTTTCAGTAACCCATCATGACAGAACACTGCGGCCTAACACAAGGCCTAGCAGATCACCTCCGCCGTTGTTTGGAGGAGCAAGATGCTCAAATCCAGGGACAAACTCAAACCCTCCGTGAGTTATATCGCACGGTAAATTCTCATAATCAAATGCTTCAGAGTTATGCTAATTTCATGAGCAGTGCTAATGCCATGTCGGCAGCGCAACCACTTCCGGGTCCAGCTCTGCCTCCGAGGTCACCGGCAGTGACGTCATCATCTGAGTTCCACCCAAGTCTACCTGAGAAATTTTCTGATAATATGAAGCACTGCAATAGATTTTTGTTTCAATGCCGTTTAATATTTCAGGTGGGGGGGAGATGGACTCTTCTGATCTTTCTTCTGTCCCTTCCGAGTACCATGATTTGGCTCCTGTCTTCAGTAAGGTCAGTGCTACGTCCCTTCCACCACACAGACCATATGACTGTGCGATTGAGCTATTACCTGGAGCACCCCTACCCAGCAGCAGACTTTATAATATTTCCAAACCAGAACGAGAAACCATTGAGAAATACATAAATGCGTCTTTAGCTGCCGGAATAATTCGCCCATCTTCTTCCCCGTTGGGTGCTGGGTT
>NW_015152260.1:24686-27379 GCF_000732505.1 Cyprinodon variegatus
TCTCTCAAAGCTTTAACCGGACTTCTCAAGGTACAAACCTGAAACTCTCAAACTCAAACTCAACTGATCCAACGCTAACTGAACTGTCTCCCACACAGACTCCAGTGAACCAGCCCCCAGGCCTGAACCAGTACCTGTGTTATTTCCATGTGCTTTGTGAACAATAAACGTGTTAAACTTTTCTTCAGTCTCCGTGGTGTTCTGCATCTTGGGCCTTTCAGTAACCCATCATGACAGTAACATTTGAAGAAAAAGATACAGTTTTCTTTGGTTGGTGATTCATAAATCTGCTGATAGCTATAGCCTAATTTTCTAAATTGATTGATTACTTCTTAATCATATATTCATAATCTATTGGTAAAATATCACAACACCACAAAAACGGCACTTAACCTCAGCCTTCAAACCACATTGAACATACGCATTCTCCCCCGCACCTTAGTTTGCTTTAACACACACTATCAATATGTCCATAATGCTGACATTTGTAGCAACTAAGAGGCGGCCACACAAATGGTCTTAGACTAAAACTCAGAAAACCAATCATTATTCTTAGTGGAAGTGTCTGACCCTTGAAAAGCCTAAAGCCGTTTAATTGCTACAATGTCACCACCTGTCAATTGCTTTTTTTAACTCTTAAGATTAAGATAAAGGCTGATGTATACTTCAAAATTAGGTCGTCTGCTTCGCAGTGAATGCAGAGATGTCTCGCCCCCTCTGTAGACACTCTGCTGAACCTCTCCCAAAAAATAGGTAACTGCAAATAGTGACACAGACAGGAGGCCCCTCACTGGTCAAATCTACATCTGCTCTACTCTATGCCTATTTACTGTTTGGTACCTTACCGACTTGTTTTGTTTTTATGACCGCCATTGCGGAAAATGACTTGTGAAGATGGAGCAGCTAGAAGAGCAAGGTGTGCAAGAATGCTGGGACCCTTTTTTCCACCTGGTTCCTCGCTCTTTTTCGCCGTGATGTCCCTCCGTTGTCGCACAAACTTGCCTGCCCATTCTCACCGCGGCCGTATCTAGACCCACAGCTAGTTTGTGATTGTTCCTGTTGTGTTGTGGCGTGGAATAACATAACAAAGACCATGCTTCAATATTGGGCATAAATCAAATATATCTGTGACAAGCTCACTGCGACACACTGCTAGGAGAATTATAGCCAGCCCTTTACTCCCTTCTTCCTCGTCCTTTTCTTCTCCACCATCGTCATTTTACACACATGCTTGATCATCATTGCTTTACTTATTTGTTCTTCATTTACACATTTAACAAGTAGACACCCATCCTACAGAACTTTTTCCAGCTCTATGTCCCCAATTGCATTCCTTTAGTAAATAGTTAAATTAATTGGACTAACTGGTTTAAATTCACATCCTTCCTTAAATGTAACTAGAACCTTCAACCCACTTTTCTGCAGCAGTACTCTCTTCCTTACTCCTTGTCCTGGACTACCCCCTTCATCCTCCACACCCCCTTCACAACCTGACTATGACCCACTCTTTCTTCCTGTTGCCACTGTTTACCAGCTACCTGCATCCATCTCATCTACTTCATCATCCTCAGTAACACCCCACTCACTACCTGACATTCTGATGTAATTCACTATTCAGATTATGCTAAACCGTCGAAAAAAAGGATTTGTTAGGTAAGTTATGTATCAATTTCGGTCATTATTATTCTTCAGGCTGCTACAGGCTACAAATGCCCAAACTGTCAGTTTCGGTTCAGCAGAAAGAAGCCTTATCGTCCTGATCACTGAAAGATCTCATACCTTATGTTTTCAGTGCTGTAGCTTAATCTTGCAGCACTTCCTTCAGAGGGTCTGACTGCTCTAATCTGCTTATTATACCTATGTTTTTTCTGCATGTGTTGATGAATTATTCCCAACCAAACAAAAAAAGCAACTCTAGCTATAATAGGCATATAATAACTGCTATTCTGAAAATTAATTATCTTCATTGTAACCTCTCAGAAAGGAGAAAACTGATTCTACTTAATGCTCAAGTTAAAAGTATTTATCTGATGCTGTTAACTTTGGAGTGTTTGGAGCTTTTTTTCTTTTTCTGATATTGAAAGCCTGTATACATCTATCTTTCTGATCTATTATGAAGAAATAGAACTTCCTTTATTTTGATTCTTTAACTTGACACCCTTACAACCTAAACAGAAATAATGTTGAGCATCATAAGTCAACTATTTGTTATCAACTAAAGTAAATAATTTCAGTTTGAGCTGCGTTCTCTTAAACTGCTTTCTATTTATCATTGTGACTGCTTTCTATTTATCATTGTGATCTAGAATGTTCCGTGAGTCAAGACCTGCTGGTTATTAACAGACCAATTTAGCCCACCCAGTGCATAAACACAGAGAGAGAGATAACCCACTTCAGGTTGATGGTTTATCATTTAGCTACTGTGCACATAAAAATAGTCTGCTAAAGAAGATATGATGACAATTTTAGAAATGCAGGATTGAAAAGAGGATAACTTTAACAATCCTTGAGGAGAGACAAATTCAATCACACCCAACCTATTCTTACCCTTTCTAAAATCTGTCATTGTTTTTTTGTTTTTTGTTTTGATAATCATTTTACAAAGGCAAAAATCTTTCTGCAGTCGACAGGAAGTATAACCCACCAATAGCTGCAGTCAAAGCTGCTGCTGTGGAACGAACTTTGATAAAAAC
>NW_015152260.1:27670-33296 GCF_000732505.1 Cyprinodon variegatus
TTGTCAAATAAATGCCTTTGATGTTTAGTTTTTATTGATTTTTCATATCTCTTGACCTTTATTTTTAGAACCAAAACAGTCTAACCTAAATGTTATAATTTATCTTTTGTTCTTCATTGTAGTGCTCTGGTCTTTCATCTCTACACAAGATGATGGTGAGAATATGTTTTTATTTCAGTTTTTTTTTTGTAACCAACTAAAATCTTTCTACATAATTTGAATTGAAATATATTTGATGCATTTTTTCAAGAGATTATTGGACTCAATCAATAACTCTGTATTTTAATTTGTGTTGAGTGTAAAATTCAGAAATTCAGAAATAAGTGTACGGTGAATGAGTTTTGTTTTTTCTTTTTTTAATTGTCTTGACGGATGAGAGTGAAACAGTGGAGGGAGCTACTAGAGATATGGCAAAGGAATCTTCCCAAGGAGTAAATGGTAGAGTCAGATCTGTGTTTTTAAATGATGTCTACCCCAGGATCTTTTATTACCACATATATCTTAACACTAGATGTCCCGGAGAATTCCAGTTCTCCTGCAAGCCCCCCTCCCCTCTTCAAGTTTGTGTATTCACTCTACCTTCCTCACTGTCCTTGTTGTAATGAAAATAACCTGTGACATGACCAGCCCTTCTACATGAGACTGGATAAAGGCTGAAACAAACTGGCATCAGAACAAGAGCATGCTCCAAACACTTTTCATTACCTGCCCCTGCAACATCAGACCTTTTTGCAGGAATAATTTGATAAGTTATATCTAAATCTTTTATTTAGGCAAACCTATTAAACAACCAGATATCATAGGGGTCCTAGTTCCTGAGCTGAGAACAGGTCATAACTATGCTTTTCCAACAAGGGAAGGCAGAGCCTATTTACATTGTCCATTCACCAACAGACTCATTTATATTGCAAAGCTCACTATGTGAAAGAAAGAACAACGTGGAGAATAATTGCATTTTGTCTGTTCTCGCCTTTTCATGTGATTCAACATTTCTGTAACACGCACTGAAGCTTGGACCCAATATTAGGCAGACAAACAGAAAGTTTTAGAACAGGTTTATTTAAAAAATAACAGAAAGAGGACGATAGAAATTCCTTAGACTGGGTTCTCTGATTTTCTGCTGAGACAGGAAACTCAGGTCAGTGACAAGAATGAAGAGTGGAGAAGACAACAAAAAGGTCACTGACCTGGTTGAGAGTTCAGTCCGAAACTCAGAGACGAGAAATCCGGGGGGAGACAGTCCACTGCTTGCGGTTGTTAACGCTTCAGAGAACAGTGTGTGGGGGAGCCGGCGCCACCCGACGCAGAGCGAGCTTCTGTTTCCGTGAGGGATCATGCGAAGCCGAAAACCAGTCCAGTGCAGTGTCAGAAACCAGGTGATCTGAGAGCCGAAGAGGTATCCAGGGAGAATCCAAGCAGAGGTCAGAAAAACAAGTTTGATAACAGGCAGAATCTAGGCTGTCAGGCTAAAAACCAAACTGAACAGGGCAGACAGGGAAAAACGCAACAACAAGAAAAACATGGACAAAAATCTGAGAAGAATTCCACAGAACAGAACACTTACTTTGACAACTTGGGTAACTCACACAGACACAGGTTGAATAATCTGACGCTGATGGCTGGAAAGCAAACAGCTTAAATAGCTGCAGGGACTAGGTGAATCAGATTGGCAGTAATCAGCCACAGGGCCAATTAGGCAGGTGAGTAGGAGCAGAGGAAAAAAAAAACAACCATCAGCGCCAGGATTATGACTATTTCAGCTTAGAGAATGGCAACGGTATGATTTCAGTATAGCAGTAACATTTATTTCACCCAAGGAAAAGCACTACATATGAAGCTACAATTGTCCCATTTAGCAGTTTTTACAAACCCAAGGTGAGTCCTTCCTGCATTTGTGACAGGTATACTTTGTACAGAGCACACAACGCTCAGTGCTGTGGTACCTGTTGCAGAGATTGCACACCTGGCCTGCTTATAATAACAATGAAAAAAATCTAAAAAATAGAGTTTAGTACATGTTCCCAAAGTAAGAGTTGTAGTCTGAACTAGTTAAGGTTATCTATGTGTGCTACAAGTTTTGTGGCACTACAATGATCTATAGTGTAATTATTGGCTATTATATGCTTATAATAACGAATAAATCTCCAAAAATAGAGTTTGGCCTATCTTCCCAAAGTAACAAAAAAAGAGAATGTTAGAACTGTAAATATAAAGTCATATTTATATAACTATTTTTTGAATGTATTTGTTATTGTTTTCAAGGCTGCACTTTGAAATATGAAATTCTCTAGAGCTGTTCTAAACGAAATTTCTTTTTGTTTACACTTGTGTATACAAAATGACTAAATAAATCTGTCTAAGTCATAAGTAATTATTGGCTTGTATATGCTTATAATAACAATGACAAATCTAAAAAAAATAGAGTACATTTAGAAAAGAGCATCTTTCCCCAAAGTAAGAGTTGTAGTGTGAACTAGATGAGGTTATCTATTTTTGGAGGCACTACAATGATCTATAGTGTAATTATTGGCTATTATATGCTTATAATAACAAAGAAGAGATCTCCAAAAATACAGTTTGGCCTATCTTCCCAAAGTAAGAGTTTTAGTATGATCCAGATGAGGTTATCTGTGTATCCTACAAGTTTGGAGGCACTGCAATGATCTATAGTGTAGTCATTGCCCATTTTATACTTATTGTAATAATAAAATAGAGTGCAATTTTTACGGAATAAAATATAGGTGCTATTTATCACTTAGGCTTTTGGAAATTCCTCAGAAAAGTATTATTTGCAAATCCAATACATGTGATAATAATCCACCTCTCCTTGGTAACGCTTTTGAATGTTCCTCTCTGATTATTTTGCGATTTGCAGAGCACGCTCCTCCTGCACATTTTTGGAGCGGCGAGCTTCCCATAGGGTCCAATGTAATTCTCCCAGCGTGATAGGATACTCGCTTTTAGGAAACTACGGTTGTAGCTCAGTCTACCTTGCTCTGGTTGTGGAGATGTGTCTGTTTTGTAGAATAAATGATCCGCAGACCAGTTATTAATCCGGAAAAGCCGAATCTGTGCATATATTGCAAACTTTACTGCAGTTTCCCGATGCTGTTTTGGCTGCAGCGGAGGGGAGAGAGAGGAGAGATCGCTTGAGTTATACTTCCCCCCAAATAAATAATGGTAATTATTGTATAACTATTGTTGCTTTCTACAGTGTTCCAGCTCATGCAGATTTTTTTTTTACAGATCAGTTATCATCTGATCGCTGCCCTGGTGGCTCAGCTGAAATCACTTCGGTGTTGTTGACACTGATGACCTAGACCTAGTTATATTTTCTCTTTGCCATTTGAAGAAACATAGATCAATCCAAGTGGCAAGATCCTCTAGTTTTTTTTAGAGTTTGAGTAGTCACAGGTGGAAAGTTCATCTTTTATCTTTTCGTTAAGCCCATAAATAACTACATCCATGAGGGCTTCCTTATTCCAGGAAGACTGAAGATACCAGGAAGTCTACAATATACTCTGGCACAGAGCCATCTCCCTGTCTAAATGACAGAACTCCTCTTCAAGGCTCACTACTGGGAACAACTGGGCTGAACATTTCGATTAGTTCTTGCCAAAAGGCACTGTAAGAGCTACATAAACTAGGGTTTTTCTGCCATACAGAAGTTCCCCACAGCTTTTCTTTGCCGGCCAGAAGTGAAATAAAACAGTCTACCTTGGACCTATCTGAACTGTAAGCTGAAGGCTGAATTTCACATTGAGTGAGAAAAGCCTGACACTGTGCGGCATCACCCTTAAACAATTCAGGGGATGACAGACGCGGCTTCTAACCTACAGGTCTGAGAGCAGGTGACGTAGATGTGGAAGCTGTCGTTGGTCGAAGCGAGGGGCAGTGATTACCGCCAACATCATGAGTCTAAAACCATTCATTTTCCCTCTACGTTCTTCCTGAGTGCAGTGCAGCACTGACTGAATTTGATTCCACTTGCTGTTTGTCCAATAATGGTTTCAATGAGATAGGCCTACAGGTACTGGAGAATCGATTCCCAAGTCACCCTTTTTTTAAGCTATGGCAACTAGCGAAGCCCAGAGTTTTAAGCAGTGAGCCTATAGGCTTCATCCTTAATGCCTATCCCTGTTTTGTCAAAAGCAGAGCAGAAAGAATTCTATATACATCTGTCTAGATCATAAACCGTTGGGGGTTTCCATTCCTCGGTCAGAACCTGTTATTGTTTCCACTCCTCAGGCAGATTCACTTAGCGCTTCTGCTCAGACACAGATCCCCTATTTTAGCCTGCTCTGTGCCATCCAGAGACCCCTGAACCACAGGAAGGATCTAATGGGGAAACTGAGAACTGTGAGAGCTCCAAAGTGGTGAAACTTCCAAGGCCCCTTTGCAGTCACATCATGCCTAAAAGGCTCCTCTGCGGATGCTCCATGCTTTCAAGGCCCCTCAAGGGGTGCTCCATGCCTCGAAGGGCCCTCTGCGGTCACTCTGCCTCCGTCTAGGTTCCTGTGGCATCGTTGGTTGGCCCCAAGGTTCCTGTGGTGGGGTTGGTGGCCCCCAGGGTTCCTGCTACAGAGACGCCATCCTCCAGAGGTCCTCCTTCGTTGCTATCCTCCAGATGTCCTCTTTTGTCGCCGTCCTCCACAGGTCCTTCTCCGTCGCCATCTGCACTGCCATTCTCAAGAGGTCCTCCTTCATAGCCGGCCTCTCGGCCGTCCAACGGATGTCTTCCTCAAACGCCAACCTCTTCCTTGCCTCTGGCCTCATGGCAGTCCTCCATAGTCTGTGCTTGGCCTCTGCCCTCATGGCTGTCTTCCAGAGATTGTGCCTTGCCTCCAGGCTCGAGGACAGTCTCCAGAGACTATGCCTCACCTCTGGCCTCATGGCCAGCCTCCAGAGACTGTGCCTCACCTCTGACCTCAAGGCCAGCCTCCAGAGACTTCTTCATCTCCTGCCTTAAAGCTGGCCTATGTAGACTCTTTGGCTTTAGGCTTCTTTGTTGCCCATCTCTAGCCTCATAGCTGGCCTCCAGAGACTGTGCTTCACCTCCGGCCTCATGGCCGGGCTCCATAGACTGTTCCTCGATGCCAGCTTTATGGCCTGCCTCCATAGACTTCTTCATCTCCAGCCTAATAGCTGGCCTACATAGAATCTTTGGCTTTAGGCTTCTTTGTTGCCCACCTTTGGTGGTTGTTTTGGACTCTGGTTTTTGTTTTTATTTCCTGCCCTCCTTCCTAGGCCCCTGTCCACCCACCCTGGGTGGGTTGTTTTGTGTTTTTTTGTTGTTGTGGTTTTTGGATAATGTTTATGTCTGGGCTCAAAGAGCGTCTTGTATCCATCCTTTAGAGGGGTTATTGCTGTGGTTCTTCCCTTTTGAACTCTGAGTTTTTAGTAATAGGTTATCAGCAATTCTGTTTTGTTGATCTTTCGTTTATGTTCCATTATATTCAAGCAGTCTTTAGTTACTCTCTGTTGCCCCCTTGTGCTTTCTGCCATTCCCCTTGACTCCCTTTTTGTTAGTGTGTTTTCTGTTCCTCTTATATTCCTCTTACATACACCACCTATATATATATATATATATATATATATATATATATATATATATATATATATATAT
>NW_015152260.1:36790-37967 GCF_000732505.1 Cyprinodon variegatus
AAAACTCAAAGGATCATACGTCACATTTATTCTAGTAGCTTAATCCGAGATTTATGGTAAGAAAACACTTTACTCATTACATTACACAATATATTTTTCACATGTACTTGTTTTTCTTTTTCACTCAATTGCAGAAAAACCAAGAGCCAAACTGACGGCAAAAGAAACGATCATACCAGCAGGGGGCAGTATAACACTGAACTGCTCTGTGTCTAGCTCTGCTGGATGGAAGTTTGACTGGTTCAGACAGGAGGTAGAGGATCATGCGGCTCATTTAATCAGAAACAATGAACCAGATGGAGTCCTCAGAGTCTCAGAGGGAGGTGTGTACAGCTGCAGAGGAGAAAGAGGAAATCCAGATTTCTACACCAAAAACAGCAATAAGGTCTCTGTGTGGAAAACTGGTAAGTTTAGTTTCTGTTCATCATTGAAATAAAAAAATATTTCAAATTTGCTAAGTGGTTGAGTATCTTATTTGGAAACCTAAAATGATTTCATAATGGTGTCAGAAAACTGAACATACAGTACTTAAAATAACAAAAAAAATACATAAAGATAGAAAAGCTGTATCAAATCGTTTAATGATTCATGCTGATAACAGATTTAAGATAAAAGTTTGATCCTTTTATTTAATTTGCTAAATATAGTTGTGATGTTTTTCTAGTCCAATACCGTTCACCTCTATTTAATTAAATTATTCATTGTTTTATGTAGGATTTTAGATTTCTGTATTTTATCATTATCTCCTAAATAGCTTGAGTCACAATAAACCTAAAGGAAACAGGTTCTCCAGAAGAACAAAGTCTAATTTTAAGCATATAGGGGAATGAGGGGAATTTTAAGCTTCAATCATTAAAGCCATGGTGCTCTTCTTTGCATTAGTTGGTGTATTCATCTCTATTATCATAACATTCCTACACTATTTTTTTTTCTTTATTCCAACTTAAATATTCCTGAAATGATTCATGTCAGCTGTGTGTTCGCTGTTGGTGTGTAGAATTTTATTACCAAAACAAGTTTCTCATGACAATAACAAAGCATTTTTAAAATTCTTACTAAAAGGTGATTTTTCTAATACTCTCAATTTGATAAACTTTGAGGAAAAAGGTTTCAGAAAAGCTCAAATCAGTTACATCTCCTGCTACAAACATTACTGAAATGTCCTTTTTTAAATATA
>NW_015152260.1:41264-42465 GCF_000732505.1 Cyprinodon variegatus
CCGGAGCCGCAATCGGCGGGCTCCTCTGTTCCTGATCCGGAGCTGCAATCGGCGGGCTCCTCGGTTCCTGTCCAGGAGCCGCAGTCGGCGGGCTCCTCAGTTCCTGTCCAGGAGCCGCAGTCGGCGGTCTCCTCTGTTCCTGATCCAGGAGCCGCAGTCGGCGGTCTCCTCTGTTCCTGTCCAGGAGCCGCAGTCGGCGGTCTCCTCTGTTCCTGTCCAGGAGCCACGGTCGGCGGTCACCTCAGAGCCTGTTCCTGAGCCGCAGTCGGCGGCCACCTCTGAGCCTGTTCCTGAGCCGCAGTCGGCGGCCACCTCTGAGCCTGTTCCTGAGGAGCAGTCGGCGGCCACTACAGAGCCTGTTCCTGAACCGCAGTCGGCGGCCACAACAGAGCCTGTTCCTGAGCCGCAGCCGGCGGCCACAACAGAGCCTGTTCCTGAGCCGCAGCCGGCGACCCCTTCTGCTCCAGCTCCTGAGCCGCAGTCGGCGGCCACCTCTGGGCCTGTTTCTGAGACGCAGTCGGCTATCCCTCCTTCTCCAGTTCCAGAGCCGCAGTCCGCAGCCCCCTCTGAGACTGTTGCTGAGCCGCTGAAGAGGGGTCGGCGTTACCCTTGGGGCTTCCTGTTTAAACGGCGGCTGAGACGTCGTCCTTCCCCAAGGAGTCAGCAGCGACGGAGATGTTATCCACCCATAACCCTCCTACGTCACCTGACCCACGGCCGGCCTCCTAAACGTCTGATTCGCCTCCGGCCCTGCAGCCGGCCTCCAGAACCTCTGCCACGCCTCCGGCCCAGCGGCGGGCCCCCTGAGACGTTGCTTCGTCTCCGGCCCCGCGGTCGGCCTCCAGACCGTCGGCCTCGCCACCGGCCCCGCGGCCGTCCTCCAGAGCATCGGCCTTGCCGTCGGCCCCGTGGCAGGCCCGCTGAGCATCTGCCTCGCCTCCGGCCCAACGACAGGCCTCCAAAACTTCTGCCACGTCTTCGGACCTGCAGCCGACCTCCTGTGAATCTGCCTCGCCTCTGGCCCAACGGCCGACCTCCAGAACTTCTGCCACGACGGAGAGGTCATCCACCTAAGACTCTGTTTCGCCTTCGGCCCCGCGGCCGGCCTCCAGAGCGTCAGCTTCGCCTCCGACCCCGCGGCCGGCCTCCAGAACCTCTGCCACGTCTTCGGCCCCTCAGCCGGCCACCTAAGACTCTGCCT
>NW_015152260.1:45255-46926 GCF_000732505.1 Cyprinodon variegatus
GATTGCTAATGTCATCTACTAACAAGCCACTTTGGACAATATGATCTACATCGTTTATGAAAATATTGTCAATTAGTGCAACAGAAGAAGTGGTGATTCTGCTTGGATGTGAAATCATTGGATAAAGTAACCATGAAAATAATGCACCAAAGAAATCCGAGGTGACTTTGGATTTATAAGGATTTAAAAAATCCTTACTGAAGTCTGTTCTGGATACCCACTAAACTTTCAAAACTATTCTGAAAAGCATCAACATTTTAATCTTGTGTTCTGTAAATGCACGCAGCAGTCACATTCTTACCCTTCTTCATCTCAATTTCAACAGTCCAAAAATTCCAAAATTCCATCTATATCAATATACATTGTTTCAGTAACTTTGCATTTAAAAATATTATCAAAAATACAAAGCCACACCTGTCCTAGGCTGTTTGTATAATACAAGTTGTATCGATCTATTTCAAAATTTGAGCCTTTCTCATTATTATGCCATGTTTCGAATAGAGCATTTCTTTTATATTGACAGGCAAGTGTATTCAACTAATCATTAATGTTACTGGAATTAGCATAAAGGCTTCTAACATTAAAATTAACAAAAGATAAGCCTCTACCACCACATAAATGACAATGTAAATTAAATTCATCCTAAGTATAATATTTGCAAGTCCTACCAATATCGTTCCACAAGTGGCTATCGGGGTCCAGATCAATGTCAAAGTCATGCATTGTATGTCCCCTTAAGTCATTGTTTTCCATTGATGAATATTCCTGAGTAGCCCACATGCAGCCTTTTGCATACCTGACTGGTGTTGTGCCAAGGTAGTTATCCCCGCCAGAATTTTTTTTCCCCTCGCCGGGAGCATGTACGGTGTAGGAGCTGATCGAGTTCTCTCCGCATCAATTCCTTAAGGGCAGTACAAATTACAGACACTGTAAGTCATATAAAACACAAAACACTAAATATGACAAAGGGTAAATTAATATTCCTACTGGGTGTAGCCTATAGTGTGTACAGGTACACTCCATTTACTATTTAATTGTTATTATAAGAATATGTTTGACAAAAGTTTTCAATGAGATGAGAACATTCAGACACTTTCATAAAGATACCACTTCTCCTCCAAGATACCACTAGTTATATTTTCAAAGTCGAGATGAAGTTTTCTGCCTGGCTTACTTCATCAAACGTATAGTCTGCATTTTTTTTGTAAGTTTGTTCTTTGTTCGTTGGCAACAGGAGGAAAGATTGGAATCCTCTTACACGTGCTTCATACATCGCTCTAATACATGCTTTACGACTCTTGACGATGGTCTCACTGTAATTCACAGCAAACTTGAGCTGAATTTTTGCCACCTCCGGGGAATGCTTCCTAGACTCTTTGAGAATGCCATCTCTGTCCATATACCAGAGCCAGTTCACGATCAGCAGACATGGGTGACGAGGCTTACCGTCGATACAGGTCTCCTGTTACCACCAAAGTCGGTGACATTTCATTAGCCTCTAGCAGGCATTAGCAGAGTTTGGGAACCATTTGGCAACAGTGGCTGTTGCGCAGATCTGCTCATTAGTTCAGATGGAGGTGCATGAACAGACATGAAGTAAAAGTTTGCAATGCTAGTTTTACAGTTTGGTTCCACTAAATGTATCTTAAGAATTCTAATGTAAAAACTTAT
>NW_015152260.1:53054-53929 GCF_000732505.1 Cyprinodon variegatus
AAAGCTAAAAAAAACCAAGAAAACTAAAAAGATTTCGGGTGAATTCTTTTCTCTTTAATCCCTGCACAATCTTGTTCTATGTGTAAAGAGTGGGAAGGGGTGGAAATATAAGGAGATAAGCAATGCCTTAGCCATATAGCCATGCTTAGCCAAGCATTGGCCACCCCTGATGTGACTGATTGGTTAGACCTGTGTGGATCCTGGATTATGGGATCCACATACGCCTCTTATCCTTTCTTTAAAGCTTATTATTCAATACATTTTGGACCGGTCCTGTTTGTAGATAAGAACCAAACCACAGAGATGAATGAGCATAAAACAGACTGAAGGATGGAGGTATAGAAAACGATCAGCTGCTGCTGTGGAAGGTTGTTCTTTCTGAGTTTCTGCAGGAAGTAAAGTCTGAGATTCACTTAAATATTGGATTTAAAGGACAGATATCACAGTTTGATCACTTTGTTTAAATGTCTGCACTCATCTTAATTAATAAAGATGTTCAGAAAATCCATAATAATCCTTCGACCTGTTGTTTCTGTGCTGGACTTTGAGCCTAAATCCTGTGTTGTTTTCCAGATCCTCATCCAGCAGCGTCTCTCTCAGTGAGTCCTGACAGAGTTCAACACTTCAAATCTGACTCCGTGTCTCTGAGCTGTGAGGGAATATCTGCTGAATGGAGAGTGAAGTGGATTACAGAAAGAGGTTTATTGTATGACTGCTTCTACTGGAGGAACATGAGCAGGTCTACATGTACCATCAGCTTACGCTCCTACCATAGTGGAGTGTACTGGTGTGAGTCTGAACCAGGACTCTTCAGCAACATCGTCAACATCACTGTACAGGGTAGGTTATGATTTATCATGTTTATCTTTCTCTTC
>NW_015152260.1:56144-57429 GCF_000732505.1 Cyprinodon variegatus
ATATATATATATATATTTTTTTCTTTTACATTTTTAAGTAATTCTTTTTATAGCTTCTTCCCCAAATATCATGTTATTAATCTGCTGGTGCTGTTTAGACCACTGTGTTCATCTCAAACAAGGTTCTATGAATCAGATTTTCAAGGTTTCAATCATTTGTTGAAAATTACATTGGTTAATTCTCAGTAAATTCTTGATATTTTTTATTTTTCTTTCACTATAGGTAATGTTCATTTCTATCACATAGTCAACTCTGCTAAAATGGCTGAAAATGGTAAGCTATATCTTTTAAAGCATACAATTATCTCATTTACTGTCAACTAAATCATAAAAAAATCTGCATTATTTCAGAAGGAGATGAACCCAGGGAAATTATATACTCTGTCATTGAAATAAAATCCTCTAAGAAAGAGGGTGAGTTCGACATTTCTACAATTTAAAACATGAGAAACTGACTCTGAGTGGTTTTATCCTTCATATTTGATGATCTTTACAGGGAGACATCATAGACCACCAGAGGAGAGCGCTGTTTACTCTGAAGTTAAAATAAGAGCTGCAGGTACAATCTGTCTTTTTGTCAATATTTCATGTCATCATTACTCTAAAACTGATTACATCTCAGCAAAGAGTTCAGTTTATAATCTGTCTTGGTTAATATCTGCAAGCTAATAAGATGTCAGTGTCCTTTAAAAGAAGAATGATTTCTGAAATCCAGTCTCGGGACATTTCAGGCACATAGATAAAAATAAATACATCTCATCAAGATAAAAATTTAGGAACCTGGGACAGTAATGCTTTCATTTGTTTTTAAATATTTATTCATATTTAAACAACAAAAATAAGGAGTCAGCAATGCCTCCCCACACTGTTATTATTTCCTAAAATTAATACAATTAATAAATTAATAGTGTTATTAATAGAAAGCTATAGAACTTTTTCTTTGGGTTGGGGGCGGGGGGAGAGCATTAGGTCGGTCAAAGGGCAATAAATATTCATTCTGTTGATATTTACATAACTATGAGAATTAGGTTTTCCTGTGTAAAAATGGATCAAAAATAAGTAGAGGCCAAGCCTGCAGGTAAAGGAAGATTTATGTTTATTACTTTTAAATGACCTAACCAGGGGCATGTGCATCTTAAAGAAGCATATGGATTTCTCCCACTAATGCGCAACAGCTCCACTACTTCCTGAACTTCAGCAGCTCCTTAGTTGTCTATCTTTCATTACTGGACAATCTGATTAATCCAGGCATGTCTTGCTGGTTACTGAGGTCCTTTTCTTTCTA
>NW_015152260.1:58946-62365 GCF_000732505.1 Cyprinodon variegatus
CAGCTTCAACAACAGCTCAAAACATATTACTATAGCATAGCATAGCATGCAATCCATCCAGTTAGCTTTGTCTTTACTTATTAGTAAACACGTGAAATTATCAAAATGATCAAAAGACATAGTTTGCTCTTTCCCTAATTGTGCCAGATCTACAAACCTTTTATTTGTGTCCATTAGGAAGGCAGAGGTCTTACAGCTGCTTATGTGCCAAACTTTTACCTCTTCTCTAGTCATCATGTCAAGATGAAATATGGAAACTGGTTTCCAATGTCCAAAACCATGATTATGGTATGGTTCAGTGGGAGAATTCTCGCCTGCCACGGGCCCGGGTTCGTTTCCCGGCAAATGCACCAATTATGGAAGCTCATTGGTAGAATTCTCTTATGACAGAAAGAAGGCCTCGATTCACACCATCGTCATCCGGAGGGGGGAACATTTATTTACAAAACCGAATTCATACAGCTGTCTTAAACACTTCATACATTCAGCGCTAAGTCCTCACATCTGTAATTTCCCCCAACTTTCAATCCATTGTGGGTGGCATTTATAGACTCCACATTGCACTGTATGGATGCACGTGCATGGGAATATTGTGTCGACATCTTACTGGAGTTCACGTGTGCTGATTTGCGTCAAAGTCACTGCAACCCTCAAGAGGTGTTTACACAGACGTTCTCTGTTTTTGCCAAACCCCCTCATGCAGCTTTGGAGACCATGGTGTTACTAAGACTCAAAACTGACCTTTAAGTTTGGTTGCTAAGTAAGTGTAGGGCCATGTTGTAGGATATATTCTGATTCTGATATAAGACAATAAAACTGCTTCTACAATGGCATATGGCTCAACATTATAATTATCATTATATGTTATTATTATTTCAACTGATTAATTATAAAAACTGTTAATTACCACAATATTTGTAGCATTGAGCCAAACAACTTCATAAATGTACATTAAATTAAAAAGTA
The DNA here is from genome assembly GCF_000732505.1 of Cyprinodon variegatus. Classification (NCBI taxonomy): domain Eukaryota; kingdom Metazoa; phylum Chordata; class Actinopteri; order Cyprinodontiformes; family Cyprinodontidae; genus Cyprinodon; species Cyprinodon variegatus. The sequence goes on from NW_015152260.1 coordinate 59,913, forward strand.
TGATTTCAGTATAGCAGTAACATTTATGTCACCCAAGGAAAAGCACTACATATGAAGCTACAATTGTTCCATTTAGCAGTTTTTACAAACCCAAGGTGAGTCCTTCCTGCATTTGTGACAGGTATACTTTGTGCAGTGCACACAACGCCCAGTGATGTGGTACCTGTTGCAGAGATTGCACACCTGGCCTGCTTATAATAACAATGAAAAAATCTCAAAAATAGAGTTTATAACATTTTCCCAAAGTAAGAGTTGTAGTATGAACTAGATGAGGTTATCTATGTGTGCTACAAGTTTGGTGGCACAACAATGATCGATAGTGTAATTATTGGCTATTATATGCCTATAATAACAATGAATGAATCCACAAAAATACAGTTTGGCCTATCTTCACAACGTAAGAAAGAAAAGAATGTAAGAACTGTAAATATACAGTCATATGTTTATTTAACTATGTTTTATATGTATTTATCACTGTTTTCAAAGCTACACTTTAAAATATGAAATTGTCTAGAGCTGTTCTACATGAAATTTTTTTTTGTTTACACTTGTGTATACAAAATGATAAAATAAATCGGTCTAAATCATAAGTAATTATTGGCTTTTATATTCTTATAATAACAATGAAAAAAAATAGAGTTTAGCACATTTTCCCAAAGTAAGAATTGTAGTCTGAACTAGATGAGGTTATCTATGTTTGAAGGCACTACAATGATCTATAGTGTAATTATTGGCTATTATATGCTTACAATAACAAAGACAAAATCTCCAAAAATACAGTTTGGTCTATCTTCCCAAAATAAGAGTTGTAGTATGATCCAGATGAGATTATCTGTTTATCCTACAAGTTTGGAGGCAGTAAAATAATCTATATTGTAGTCATTGCTCATTTTATACTTATTCTAATAATATAATAGAGGTGCCATTTTTCATTTAGGCTTTAGAAATTCCTCAGAAAAGTATTATTTTTGAATCCAATACATGTGATAATAATCCACCTCTCCTTGGTGTCGCTTTTGAATATTCTCTCTGATTATTTTGCAACTTGCAGACCTCGCTCCTCCTGCACATTTTTGGAGCAGCGGGCTCCCCATAGAGTCCAATGTAATTCTCCCAGTGCGATAGGAGACTCATTTTGAGGAAACTACGGTTGTAGCTCACTGTCTGTCTTGCTGTGGTTGCAGAGAGTTGTCTGTTTTGTAGAACAAATAATCCGCCGACGAGTTATTAATCCGGAAAAGCAGAATCTGTGAATATATTGCCAACTTTAGTGCTGTTTCATGATGCTGTCTGCACAGCTGCAGCAAAGGAGAGAGGGGAGAGAGAGGAGAGATCGCTTGAGTTATATTTCTCCCCAAATAAATAAGCCAGATGCTCATTATTATATAAATATTGTTGCTTTCTACAGCGTTCCAGCTCATGCAGCTATTTTCATTGTACAGATCAGTTATCGTGTGATCACTGCGCTGGTGGCTCCGTTGAAATCATGTCGTGTTAGCAACACTGATGACGTATACCTAGTTATATTTAATTACAAATATGATTTTTTCCCCCCCTGCTCTCAGGTAAAACACTCTCAAAGAGACAGATTTTAGCTGAAACCAAAACTGTAGGAGGTGGAATGGTTCTCTAGCCACAGCGCTAATGGGGCATTTACATCTGAAAAGGGATTCATGAGTTGATAAGTGTAGTGGTACCGAGTGATCCAAATTGGTAACTGCACTTTAAAACTGCAAATTTAATGTAAGGTTGCAATAATTTCCCTGGAAAGTTACCTTGAAGGCACACAGGCCCGCTAAAGAGGAGGCTTGAGACAATCTCACCAGATTTAATAATTTTATTACAGTATTGGAACAAAGCTATTTAAAACCACTCACACATTGAAATAACAGCTCAACCCCAGGATGGCAGTGTAAATCAGGGTAGTGACCTACAAAAGAACAGAGCAAAAAACAAAACAAAAAGAAAATCGTGCACAAACCAAAAGGAGTACCACCACCCAGAAAGTCCACCACCAACACCAGGAGGTGGCCATTTCTGTCAAAATAAAAAGACAGTCAAATCACACATTTCATATTATAAAACGTTCAGTTCACAAAAATCAAGCAGCAGTAGTTTCAATAAAGTCAGTTTGGGGATAAACCCCCACGCCGCAGCAGACATTGCACAAAGATTCACCAGAAGAATCTGTACACGCCAGTCACAGACCGGCCCGAATCAGTCACACTGGACAAGAGACAGGAAGCAGCTTCACGCTGACCAGGACGGCAGGCATGGAGCTGACAGCCAAAGTAACAGGCAGCCGGCGACGGATGCCTACAGGCGGACTGCCGGCCGGAAACAGCAGACGAAGCAGCCGGCCAAGGACAAACAGCAGCGTCTAACCAAACATGCATGTCAAAAAATATAGAATCTAGAAGCATGTGAAGAATGAGCTTTTCACTTACCACTGA
>NW_015152260.1:65526-68763 GCF_000732505.1 Cyprinodon variegatus
AGTACTGTATGGGGGACTGGAGGCTGACGATAATTCTCGTATCTCTGGGCTTTCTAGTGTTAAGTACACCTGTTCACAACATAGCCTGATTCTCCATAGGACCTTTTCTCATTGTTGCTAAATTCAAGTGTATAATCAAGTAAAAACGTAAACAGGGGTCAATCAGAACATGCTAAGTTGTGTTGGCTGCAGCACTAAGATATGAGAAGCTAAATCAGTTCTCACAGCTTTTTAATATTTTTGCAACATTGGTGATTGTCATAGAAGATTTAGTTTAATGAATCGATCTAAACAGCATCCAGAAAGCTCTTAAGGTAGCATTTAATGAGAACCATTGGGGTAGTGAGAACAACAGATATGAGAAATATATGAAATTTAAGTCAGATTTGTTTATATTCTAGTAACAGTTATTAAGATTTTATGGAGCATATTGATTAGGAAATGCTTATACAAAAAAAAAAAAAAATTATATTGGTTGAAACACACAAAAAAACACTGTAATAAAGAGTTACAGGGAGAGACAAAGGGCTAGAGAAATTTATACTGTATCACATGTTTAAGGACATTTCATTGTGCAAAATGGTAATGTTTTTATGTAAACAAAAAGTCATCTCTGAAAGGTGTAACATCTAATTTCTTCCAGAGTGGAACCCTCAACCTTTTTTTCATTTTAACTGGAAAAAATCACTTATATTAAAAGTAAACAAATGGAAATGACAACTTAGTGTGTATGCACAGACATGAAAAATTAGAGGGAACATTAATCATTGGTTTTATTCCCTAGAGCAGCGATTCAAACAATGGGGTTTAGGAACCTCTGGGAGGTCAATAAATACCAATGGGGGGTCATGGGAGAGTTTCCCCAATCAATGTGAGTCACAGCCAAGGTGAGACAGGAGACAGGGGTTCACTCAATCTATGAAAGGAAGAGAGAGGCTAGACAGCGCACTGAGAGAGGGGCTAAGCTTACCAAAAAGGCGTAGGGGTGGAGCTTCTGATCATGGTCCTAGCACTGGGAAAGGAGTGTGCTCACACCTGTGTCATAGGAATCTATCTCAACAGTGAATTGTCTTGCAGGATCTGGGTGAATGAGAAAGGGGGCTTGGCAAAACCTTTCCTTTAATGCGGTGAACGCAGAGCCGGCTTCAGGGTTCCAGATAAAGGGGGTCTTAGGTGATGTAAGAGTGTGGAGGGGGGCCGCGATCTGACTATAGCCTCTGATGAAGCGACGGTACAAGTTGGGAAGCCAAGGAAGCGTTGGAATTGCTTCCGTGTCTCCGGTACCGGCAAATAGAGGACTGCCTTGATCTTTTCTGGGTCATATCGGACTCGACCCCCCCTCCAGGATGAGACCAAGAAAGGTAACTGAGGACTTGTAGAATTACATTTTTTCGGCCTTAACGAATAAGCGGTTCTCCAGGAGCCGTTGGAAAACCAGCCGCACATGGTGTTGCTCAGAGATATTTTAAGAATAAATAAGGTTGTCATCTAGGTAGACGAAGGCAAAAACATTCAGGAAGTTTCCAAGGATGGCCTTTACAGGGGCCTGGAGAACTGACGGAGTATTGCACAGGGCATAACCAGGTATTCAAAGTGACCAAGTGGGGTCTTCCGGGGTTTTCCACTCATCCCCCTGGCAAATCCGAACTAAGTGGTCTAGAACCATCACTGTTTATGTCAATCAATGTTGTAGTATTTAAAATCATTTGCTTCAAGTGTATTGATTTGACATTTTGTACTAAAAAAATATCTCCTCACTGACAGGAAATTCAAGTCCAGCAGCAGAGGATGCAGAAGTTTATTCTGAAATCAGATACCTACCAATTCTGGAGGACAATGCTGACATGTAGGCTGAAGGCTCTGATGGTTTTTTATTTATTATATTTCATGTTAAATATGAGAATATCTTCTTCAGTCAGTTAACTTTTTCTCTCTTCTATGAAAAACAATTCTAAAACAGACACTGTATTCCAATATAAAGTAAAATAGTCTGGATTGCAGATAAGCTTAAACTTTCTATGGATATTATGTCAAATTTTATAAAGGCTTTATTTTATTTTTCCCATTACCTACTACTGAACTTCTAATTATTACATTCTAAAACTTTGGTGGATTTTAAATTATAAACTGAATAAGTTGGAACTGTTTTGTTTAATGTTCACTGATGCTACAGTTTAGTATCATGATTTATATATATAAATAAAACTTAATTTATAAGAAATCAATGCTGTGTTCCAAAACTTGATGTGGAAAACACAATATTTTTTGTCTGGCTTCAAATATAGTTTACAGAGCAATTTTGCTCATTTCAATTATTTTTAAAATCAGTTATGTTCTTCCACATTGTTTTCCACCTTATTTATACTTTGTAAGCTTTAGCTATTCTCTGGATTATTTAACGGCTTGCTTTAGACTGTGACAAAAACCCCAAACATGATTGGCTGATTATTCTTTGTGAACATGTCAATATGGGTGTATGGTTTTAGTATCACTGTTTTGTATTATTGAATCCTGCTGTGTAGAGTTATAGAGTGAAAATGAAACCTGTGGTGGACAGTGAAGCTGAAACCTTTCAATCTTAGATTTCCTTTGTTTCTTTGCTATAAAACCTTTAGCTTAACAGTACTATTATCAAGTAGACTTGAGACACACATCTGAATGGAAAGGTTTTTTGGTAAATTTAAGATACTTTAATCAGCTTTAAAGTATCTCAGTATCTGTGGTAGTTTTAGCAATGTAAAAGAACATAGTTGGATGTGTCATAGTGCCTAACATATCAAATTAATAATAAAGATTGTAAAATGAGTTTATGTGCTTTCTTACACGAAATAATCATCTCACAGCTCAACTGCCTCCCAAACTTTATCTATGGGCATTGATAGTCATTGATTTGCACTGCAGTTCCATAGCCTACTACTAGAGTATTTTATTGCAATTATAAAGTGATATTGCTTTTAATAAAAGGTCTTTATTTATATTTCTAATGAGCAACACTTACCAAGTGTGATAACTTACCTTTGAGCTCTGTCCAATAAAGGCTTAGTTTAAGAAAAAGACATGCTGCTTAAAAATATAAGCTTAAAGGTTTAGGATATCATTAAAAAAGTGGAATAATGGGTGGAAAAAACTTACACAAACATTAGGGTTCTACAATGTCACTTTTGTTGGAAAAGAAAAGAAATAAGTTTGGTTGTTTTACTCTTCTGACAGTCAGACGTAATACTAAACTAATGAATT
>NW_015152260.1:69375-71330 GCF_000732505.1 Cyprinodon variegatus
ACAGGCCGATCTCCAACATCCATAACAAAGGTGTTGATGGCAGCAGCACAGCCGATATTTCTCCCCAGAGCACTGTCACAGCCAAACAGGAACAGACGAGACAAAGCTACAATGAGAAAAAGCAGAGAGAGCATAACGTTAGAGATTAAACCAACAGATTCTGCAGAATGGGAGAATAAAGATAGAATGAAGCAGAATGATAAAATAGGGGTCCTTCAGAAGTCAAAGCCTATAGTAGCATAACTATAGAGATAGCTCAGGATAACCTGAGCCACTCTAAGTATTAGCTTTATCAAAAAGGAAAGCCAACCATGATATTAAATCATATTCTTGATTTAACAGCCAATGAAGAGAAGCTATAATAGTAGAGATATATGTCTTTTTAATTTTCATCAGAACTCTGCCTGCAGCACATTGGATCAGCTAAAGGCTTTTAAATACAGTTTGTGGACTTCCTGATAGTAAAGAATCACAATAGTCCAGGCTTGAAGTAACATATGCATGGACTAGTTTCACAGCATCACCCTCTGGACAGGATAATTCAAATTCTTGCAATATTCCACAGATGAAAGAAGGGAATTCTAGAATCTTCTTTGATATGGGATTTAAATGCCATATCCTGATCAAAAATAATAACCAATGCTTTTTACTTTACTATCTGAGATCAGTTTAATCCAAACCAAATTAAGTGACTTAATAATCAGCTTTTCTTCTAAAGACTCTGGTCCAGAGACTATAACTTCTGTTTTGTCTGCATTCAGGAGCAGAAAGAGTCATCTGGGATTTGATTTCTTCAGGGCATGCCTGTAATGGGTTCGCTACATAGATTTATAGACAGATATAGCTGAGTATTATCAGCACAATAGTTTAAATAATCCCATTCTGTCTAATAATTATACCAATTGGGAGCATATATATAGTAAGCTCAATTTTTATAAATTCATATGATGTGAATTTCTGGAATTTTCTTTGGGATTCTCGCTCTCACTGTTAGAATGTACATATGATTAAAATTGTAGATTGTTGCATTCTTTGTAAGTGGGCAAACCTGCAAAATCAGCAGGGGGTCAAATACTTATTTCCCCTACTGTAATTTTTGCACTATTTGAATGTCAAAGGATGGTAAAGGCTGATATATACTCAGAAACCAAGTTGTCTGTGTGTGTGTAACAGTTAACGCAGATACACCCCTGGCCCTTCCACACTCTGTTGCACCTCTCCAAAATTGTCAGTGACCGCAGACAGTGCCGCAGACAGGAGGCCTCTGATTGGTCAGATCTACATCCCCTCTACAATATCCGTATTTCCTGTTTGGTACCTTGTTTTGTTTGTATGACCGCCACTGTGGAAAATTATTTGTGAAGATGGACCAGCTAGAAGAGAGAGGTGCTTTGACCTTTTTTCCACTTGGATCCCCACTCTTTTTCGCCCTTATGTCCCTCTGTTGTTGCACAAACTTGCCCCTTGCATTTTTCCACTTCCTCACCGCCTCTGCGGTATCTAGACCCACAGCTAGTTCATGATTGTCCCTCTTGCGTTGTGCAGTGGAATAACATAGAGCAGACCACGTTTCAAAATTGGGCATAAATCAAAAATATCTGCGACAAGCTCACTGCGACACACTGCTGCGGGAGGATACCAGCCATTAAATTTTCAGGTAGATGTCTAACGTTCCAGTTTTTATTGGACATCCTCCTTTTTTGTAAAACAATTCTCTGAATTGATGAAACATATAGAGAAATCCCATAGTTAATATTTGAGAAGATCACATGAGAATATAAAAACACTTTTTCACCACTGAATGGCAAATATATATATATGTATATAAAACACTTTTTCACCACTGAATGGCAAATATATATATATGTATATATACAGAGATGGGAAGTAACGAAGTACAAATACTTCGTTACTGTACTCAAGTAGATTTTTCTGATATTTTTACTTTACTTTAC
>NW_015152260.1:72585-75923 GCF_000732505.1 Cyprinodon variegatus
GGTTAGGTGTTCCAGGCACGTCCCACAACGAGGAGGGCCAGGGGGACACCCAGGACACGCTGGAGGGACTATGTTTCTCTGCTAGCCTGGAAGCGCCTTAGGATTCCCCCAGAGGAGCTGGCCCAAGTGGCTGGGGAGAGGGACGTCTGGGCCTCCCCAGTGAAGCTGCTACCCCCCCCGACCCGACCCCGGATAAGCGGAAGAAGATTGATGGATGAATGGATTGTATTAGATTATTTGAGAACAAAATCCATAATCAATTGAGTCTTAAACTGTAGTATTATCAAAGAAAACATCAGAGTCAGAATCTGAATAATCAAAGAAAATAATTGCTAATTGAATTTCAAAAACTCCCTTTGGGGTTCCCACCAAGAAATGTCAGCACTTTAATTTAAGTTAAATGACTTAAAGCTTAAGCCTACCATGTGAACAAAACTAAAAAATAAAATAAATAAATAAACACAGATGTATAACTTCGCATTTCTGTATTACTTATCATTTCTTTTACTGATTCTTTTATGTATTATGTGTTTATTCCAGTAGTTTGTAGTGTTCGTCTAGTTAATTAAACATAACTACAAGTTTAGGTCATCAGTAATCTGTCACCATTATGTGTTTTGGGAGTTAAAAAGTTTTGGACCATCTGCTTTAAAGTGGGAAATATGTTGCATTGTCCGTTAACCAACACTAGATGGAAGTGAAAAGTTCAATATTTTAAACATGAAGCTCAAAGTTCATCTTCTGTCGTAACTTGACACTTATCCTTAATCCGAATCCATTAATGCTGCAGATCACTTCATTGCTGTTTAAACTCCCTGATATCCCACCGTTAAACAACTAGAAGCTTAAAACTGCAACAGATCGAGTGAAAGAGCAGAAAACAGTAGGAGTTTTTAGAAAGGGTCAAGCATTAGTCACTTAAATGCACCACCAACTTCATTAAGGCCAACAGGTTCCCATGAATATATGTTATCTTCTTGGGGTGGGGGTTAGATTTAGGATTAAGGTCTGAACTGAGTTTAGGACAGGTTTAGAGTAGGTTATGTATCAGTTTTGGCCATTGTTATTCTTCAGGCAGCTACAGGCTACAAATATCATTTTCCATTCAGCAGAAAGCAGCCTTACCTTTCTCATCACTGAATGATCCGATACCCTAACTTTTTGGTGCTGTAGCTCAGCTTTGCAGCACTTCCTTCACAGTGTCTGACTGCTCTTATCTGCTCATCACAGCTTAGATATTTCTGCATGTGTTGATGAAATAATTCACACTATGATGTTTCATTAGATACAAAGAGGAACTTTAAAGTTGTAAACCTCTCTGTCTGCCTGTCCTCACAGCCCAGAAACCAAACAGAAAAAAGAAGCAACTCTAGCTATAATAGTTGCTAAACCTTTTATCTACAAAATGTGACTGTATTTTAACTGAAAAAAGGTTTCTACTTAATGTATTAGAAATGTATTATTAAAATCACAGACAAATAAAAAGGGTGCTAAATGGAGTTGGTTTAAAAAGAAACAAAAAACTTGTTAAAATAAGGAATTACCATGTATCATACAAAATCATACACACAAAAAAAAAACACAAAACAATGACCACTGATAATAGATTCCACTGGCCTTTTTCCTGACCCTACCCTTTACTAATCCTGGATGGAGGGAAGGTCCAGTGATCCTCTCAGCTGACCTAATTATTGCAGTTTGGACCTCTCCTGTTTTGTGGCCAAACCACACAGAGATGGATGAGCATAAAACAGACTGAATAAAAGCAGTGTAAAAGATGTTCCGCAGCACATTGGCGTTCATCTGGTCCTTTTATGTGTGAGGACCACCTGAGGTCCAGAGAAAGACTGGTTCCTAGGAACCACAATAGATCCTCATTCAGAACAGTGTTGTTCAGGATGGTGGGGGGAGGTAGTGAGGGGGAAGTTCTCCCGAAGTCCACCATCATCTCCACCATCTTGAACATGTTAAGCTCCAGGTAGTTTTGACCTCACAAGTAGACCAGCCTATCCACCTACTGCCTGTATGCAGACAGGTTATCATCCTGGATCAGACCAATGACAGTGGGGACATCTGCAGACCTCAGGAGTTTCATGGACAGCTGGTGGGTTCATTGAGGTTCTGTCACTGGTGTTAGAAGGAGAAGAGGAGGGGAGAGAGAACAAACAAGTGGGAAGGTGGTGGTGTGACAGCTCTTGTGCAGCAGAAGATGCTCCCAACCCTCACCTGCTGCTGCTGCTCAGTCAGGAAGCTGATGGTCAACTGACAGTTAATGCCATCAGTATCCTAACTGATGGGGTTGAAGGCTGAGCTGATCCAGGAACCCTGGGTGGTCAAGATGTTGCAGGATGAAGTGTAGGCCCAAGTTGACTGCATCATCTGCTGACCTTTTTGTTGAATAAATAAACTGCAGAGGATCCAGGAGGTGGCCTGTCAGGTCCTTTAGAAGCTTTATCACCAATAAAAGCTTTCTACATACATTTAAGGGTGACAGGTCCGTAGATTAACCCCATTATGGAGCTTTTCTTGGGTACCAGGATGATGGTGGAGCTTTTGGAGCTTTTTACTTTTTCTCATGTTGGAGGACACTGTTTACATCTACCTTTCTGATTGATTATGGATAAATAGAAGTTCATTTGTTTTGATGCTTTAGCGTGTGATAAAATAAGGGTGAGCAACTTCAGTCACCTACTTGTTAGTGACTGAAGTAAATCATTTCAGTTGGAGCTGCATTCCCTTCGGCTCCTTTCTGATTATCATTCTGATTCTCAATGTTCCATGAGACATGAACTAATGGTTTTTAAAAGACTGATTTATCCCATAACAGTGCATAACCACAAAGAGAAAGATGACCCACTTGAGGTTGATAGTGCATCGTTGAGCTACTGTGCAGATAAAAATAAGTCAGATGAAATAAGTGTGAACAAAAACTTTAGAAATGCAGGAACCAAAAAAGCAGCTCTTTAACAATCTTTGAGGAAAACAAAGGTTTAATTGCACAAATGCATTTCTAAACTATAATTTGCATTAACCCATTTTAGAATCTGTTCTGAATCTGTTTTTTTTTCTTATAATCGTTTAAATCTGCGTACCACAAATCCTAAAATCTTTCTGCAGTGGACAGGAAGTATAACCCACCAATGGCTGCAGTCAAAGCTGCTGCTGTGGGACAAACTTTGGTAAAAACGGAAGGAAACAAACAGGCTGTATTTAGAGGTGTTTAGCATGCTGTTGTCATATGTGATGTGTCTCCTTCTTCATTATAGCTCAAATACAGTAGAAGCCTTTCTGTTGAGCTGTGCAGCAGGTCTGGATGTGAGGATGAAGAACGGTCTGCT
>NW_015152260.1:77006-78082 GCF_000732505.1 Cyprinodon variegatus
GAACATTTCAGCGGCAAGACAATTCAATGAGCTGTACGTGAGAAGAAAAAGAAAAAAAAAATTAAATTGAAGTGGCATCAAAAATAATTAAAGAGAGTAAAATCTAATCATCTAATCAATAAAATACGAGTTATTTAAAAAAAATAAAAAAATAAAAAACAATAATTGCACCGAAAATGTTGAAGCTCCTCTAAAGAAAAGCTTTTTTAACCTCTCATCTGTATTATCATACAGTATTACTTAGTTCTAACACTAACAGGGAGGCTCAGCTGCTGGTGGAAAATTACACTCTAGACTAGAGTCTGATTAATATTGATTATGAATTAAAGTTTTTTCAGACACATACACAGTTTCTGCTTAAGGTGTCAAGGCTCAGAACAGAGGACCCAGTATTAAAGGTAGACAGACAGTTAGATTTCACCAAAAGCATATATTTTAAAAAAAACGTGATTGTCAGTGGGCAGCTAGGGCGCCTAAGGCAGAAACCTCTGTATGAGGGAAACACATGTTAGTGACCATGTTAATCTGGCGAAGCATGATTACAAAAGTGTTAGTTACTATCTGGTCTTATACTTCATTCCGTGCCCAGAGTAAGAGGTGGATTACAACCAAACCGCTGACAACACGATGTGGCCAACACTCCCCAGAGAGTTCCAGGCACTGAAGCCTTGAAGACTGTATATCTGGCAGGAGATCAGATCCAAGCAGACGGAGGAATGCAGGACAATCCAGAGGACAAAGCCAGAGCCTGTGTTGATTAGCTTCACAGTCCGGGCCAGAAGATCAGAGATCTGAAAGGTGCCAAAGGGAAATCCAGGTTGGTGTTAGGAAGCAGTTCCAGAGTCGTCAACAGGCAGAATCCACAAGGAGTCCAAATACGGGTCAGGCTAACAGATCAGAATAGGAACAGGCAGAATCAGAGGCCCAAAGACGGAACAGGCCAGGATCAGGCAATCAGAAAAAACTATGACTCGCAAGAAGATTATCTTGAAAGGCTCGAAAAATCTTGCCCTGATGACTGGAGGCAGACAGGTTAAATAGAGACTGAAACAGGTGATGCAGATGAATGGTGGTGA
>NW_015152260.1:79896-84843 GCF_000732505.1 Cyprinodon variegatus
CACAATAGATTGTCTTTTTCGATCGTGGGAAACCAAAACAGGTGCAAAAGTAAACAAAGTGAAAGGCTCCATCAGCCTGTCCATTCCAAAAGAACTTAATCTTATCTGAAATGAAGGCATGACGGGGTACAGCTATCTGACTGTAGTTTCTGTTTAACTTTCTGTAGAAATTAGCAAACCCCAAGAACCTCTCCAGTTGCTTTCTACCTTTGGGAACAAGCTAGTTGGTAATGGTGCTGTTGGGATATATTGCCCAAAATGGAGCTAAAAAAAATCAGTTGGATGAGCCATCTAAAACCATCCCCCATTTCTTTTCCACAAATGATAACAAAGGATTCCCGCCAAAAAGGAGAACAAAGAATTCTGTGGGAAATCTGTGGGAGGCGGCCACCTCAAACGGACCAATCAGCCGAATACTCCAACAGGAAGTGCCCCAAGTCACTCATGGCACCGATCAATCAGCCGATACGCCGACAGAAAGTGCCAGCACGTCACTCATGGTTTAAAACCCAGCCGCGGACATTTTTCTCCCTCTTTTCCATGGGTCACGGCCTAAAAGGGGAGACTCTTTTCACGTGAAATAACAGAAGAAAGCTAACTGGAAGTAGCTTTCGTTTTTCCGGCGTCAAAAGTCACGGATCGCAGTGTTCCATCATGCATAGCGGCTGCGCCAACTGGGATCGGCCGTAAGGACGCTTCCCGCCATTGCTTCCACAAAATCAATCTTCCTCGACTTAAGAGCACATCAAGCCCTCTGCTGTAGCATCGAACTGACTGGACTTTCCCGAGAGTGGATCTGGGCTGAAGGAGATCCGCACGGCCAGAGCCAGACCACATGCTCCCTCTGAACTTCCCCGCTCCTTCAGGGACCGGTCAACTCACAGTAAATTAGTTTCCTTTCCTTTTGATGCATTAATGAGGTGCTGCGCTCGGCGAGAGAGACAGGTAGATTCAGGGATATGAATTAATGCTGATTTTAATCTTTGTTGGTTACAAGAGTTCTGGTTCATTTGGTTGAAATAAGTGTGTTGTGAAAGCTGCGATTGATACTTATTTATTCTGTTTTCTTTGCTTTCCTATCCTCTTTTGTGTCTGCTTTGAGATAGTTATAGAGGTATCACATTCAGCCATGTGTGATCCTGTGGTTACCGCCATCTTAAATCATAGACTACCCCTTCACCCCNATATATATATATATATATATATATATATATATATATATATATATATATATATATATACTTTTTTGAGTATATGGATATATGATGTTAACAGATACTTAGATTAACATTTGGGAAAATTTAAAAAGTGCTTTTAACAAATTCTCCTCATTATTAACATACTTTTAAAAAATATTTATGAAGACTTGTATTTATTTATTTTATTTTATTTTTGTATTTCTCTGCTTTAAATCATTTGTAACAATAAACCACAGTGTGATTGTTTTCCTAAACCTCTGGTTTCATATGAGAACAAATTAAAAAATATTACAAATTTATGATTTCTACCTCTCAGTGGCTGAAGTTAGCTCAGCAGTTTAGATTTTGTTAATGCATTTACAAACGAGGGTCCGTTCTCAAAAAAAACTTGATTTTATTACCAGAGTCCTAATAAAACCTACAAAGACCTTTAACAAACTCTGTCCTTTAAGTTGATAAAAATCTAGAGCATTTCATCCTATCCAGTGGTATTAAACCGTATTTAATAATTAATTATCACACATATAACTCACTATAACCAACATAAATGTTGTAAATGAAAAAAACATGTCACATAATTAAAAAATGCTAATTTCTTCTAAAACTGATTTGTATCTTAACGTGCAAAGTTCCAGAATAATAAGAATAAGCCACGAAAAGGAAACCACTCTTTGGACCTTTGTAAATATGAAACGGTACGATTTCGGACTCTGTGGCATAAAAAAACTTTACTCTTGGTGTAAACAATAACTTTTAAATATAACACCCTTACATTTAGCGCCTTTTTCAGTTATTCTGCTCCTGTTCCTGATAAAAGTGATATACATTCAGGGTGGGGAAGTCGCGATTTCATCATTGTGGGTGTGTGCAGCCTCTGTTTTCAGAGTGCTTCATGTAACCACCTCAAGCCTCTGTGTCTGCATTGGGTCCTGTCAAACCTCCACCCCCCCGGTTACACTTTGGGCCGTAGGTGTCATGGTTCCCCCTCGGGAGAGGAGCTGGGTGGGTGACAAACGGGTTGCACTTGAGACAACGTAAGTGACAAGTTGGTGACCAGGATACTAAACGTGACTCCACCCAGTTAAGCTGGGGATTATGTTCCTGGAGCCAAGCCAATCCCAGCACCACCGGAGAATGTTTTATGGGAAAAATGAAATGAAGACTAACTCCCTGTGGTTACATGTGTTGCATGTTCACTGTACAATAGTTCAGAAGTTATATAGAATTGATGACAGCATGCACCTAAAGTGACATGGCAACTGCTCATAAGTGTCCAAAGATTACAACAACACTGAAGAAACCAAAAAGGAATAGGTATAAATCAAATAAAATATATATATATATTTTAGCTCTATTAGCCATACATTATTCATGTTTTCTTGATCGTATAAAAGTCGTAATCAGTATTTAGCCTATGTTGGGAGTAGTTTAGATAGGCGTAGTATAAGCCTACTGAAAGTGCTGCATTGTTTGGTGGAACATTCTATACTGATAATGACACAGCTTAAGTCACCATTGTTACTAATGCATAAGTATATATTATGTTGTTCTACTCTGCCGCTCCTTATTTTTTTAATCAGTGGAACTAGCAATTACAAAACCTCAACTTCCAATAAAAAAATCTCTCCACTTTAGCTGCATCTTCAAAAATAAATAAATACATCTCAAATTATGGCTGGACAATTTTACTTATCCCCAGATCTATATTGGCTGAGATTCTATCAGAAATTGTGACTTTCCTGAGAGGTTGAGGTGCATCAGAAGAAACAATCAGCTGGATTGAAGGGCAAAAGTTAGGGCTACAAGTACAAGATCAACAGGTTAATTAAGATGAATTTTCCCCAGTTTTCCTATGCAACACTGACAGGAATCCTCAGAATACATTTTCTTGGCGATAACTAACCAAGATTGTTGATAAAATGCAGATTAAATATTCATTCAAACAAATTTTTGCATATTTTCTCATCTTGCTATTTTCACTTTCAATGTATATCTTCTTTAACAGCTCTTCTAATGTCAGTGTTGTCATGAAAGATATTAGTATTGTTAGTATTTCTTAATTAAATCTACAGTAACAGAACATTTTCAGTGCAGTTTCGCAATACTTTTTCTCCAACTAACAGCTGTTATTACTGGCTAAACATCACTGCTGGAGTATCTATCGTATTACTTGTTACTTTAGACATAACCATTTACCAGAGTACAAAAGAAAAAAAACCCATCAGGATTAAAATCAAAAAAGTTTTTATAGGCTGTAAAGGACCAAGATGAATCTCATAATAAATGCTGTGTGTCTATCAAAATAGCATACCTAAAATAAGTGTGCAACATATTTGGGGGATCAGAAACCCACAAAGAGAGATGTATAATATAACATTTGTAAAATATATTTACCAGATAAAAACTTTTCAAATACCAGAATGGATGCAAACACCTATTGGTTTTTTAAATGTAATGGTTATTTAAGGGGCATATCCATGTTTTTTGCCTTTTTTTTTTAAAGTTTATACACTCTGGTTGCGGCTGCACAATGTTGAATGTTCCGGGGTTAATTACCGCCCCGGGGTCTTTCTGCATGGGGTTTGCATGATTTCCTTGTTCATGCATGGGTTCTCTCTGGGTACTCCAGCTGCCTCCCACAGTCTTGTTTGTGTGTCTGTGTGTTACCCTGCAACAGATTGTTGATCTATCCATGGCGGACCCCGCCTTTCGCTTGTAGACCGCTGGAGCTGGAGCTGGCTGGTTGGCTGACTAGCTGGCTGGCTGGCTAACTAATATTAACATATTATTTCTAATTTTAACATAATTCTCATATGTATGTAGATGTGAAGAGAATGAATATTTGTTGCCCTTGACCCATCCACTCCCACCTCCTCCCCCCAACCGAGAGACAAAGATCTGTATTTTTCTATTAATAACACAATTTTATTTTCTCCCTTTGTTTGAAGAGTCAGGCTGTGGTGAACTGCGTCACTACAAGTCCTGGAATAACAATCCGTACCATTAGCTCATTTGCGCATGCGCATCCAGATATACATTTGGGTCACCCTTTTCTTTTTCGGCTTAGAATATAAACTGAATCTAGTCTTTTTGAGTTTTATGTTTTCCTTTCTTATAAACATTATGTATATAGTACGTAATCTAAAGAAAAAAAAAAACAACTACAATGCAGATAAACATGGTTTAATCATATTTTACCGCACTGCTCTTTGCATGTCTGATGATGACGTCAGAAAAGCAGTTTAACGCAGAAAATATAATTAGCATAAAAATTGTCTCAGTAAATGCATAAAACAATTTTTAAAGATGTGTATTAGCATTCTTTAGAGAGTTAATGATAGAAATAAATAATTTTAGTACCATAATTACATAATTTATGGACATCTGGAGGTAGATCAGGTTGTGTATGCGCTAATGAGCTGATGGTACGAATAAGGCTTTCGGGACGGATCGGGTGGTGACAGCAGTGTTGCCAACTCCTCAGTAAGGAAAGTAGCTATTGGCTGTGCTAAAAGTCGCTAGAAGTCGCTAAATGTCGTCATCGCCTAATTTGCATAATCTGCCAAAGGAAGTGATGTGCATGTTATTGATGCTGTGGGAGAAATAATGTCGTTACAGAAAGACAAAAAGTGAGTAAAAACACTATTATATAATAGTGACGGTAAACACCCTGCGGCTCTGACTGCAGCGCTGAGAGGAACTCCTGCAGGAGCGGGAGAACGGGGTTGGGATTGGGGAGGCGCCCCAC
>NW_015152261.1:0-246 GCF_000732505.1 Cyprinodon variegatus
CACCGTTCTCCTCCCACTGAGAAGCTGCAGCTTTAATGGGAACAGTGGATCTTTGCTTTGATACTAACTGGGTTTCGAACAATCATGCTGACAGCAGCTGGACTCACTCCAACCATCTACTTACAGAGTCTGCAGTTTTTAGTCTGGACTCTTTACAAGATCTTGCAGCTGCTGAACATCTGACTCCTTCAGGTTGTTGCCCCACAGGACCAGTTGTGTCAGATGAGAGGGGTTTGACTTCAGAGC
>NW_015152261.1:3041-10832 GCF_000732505.1 Cyprinodon variegatus
CCTAGGCCTTGTGAGCTGGGTTGTGTGTTGGTGTTTCTGCCCTGTTTGCTCCTCCTCTTTGCAGGTTATGGTGATGGGGATCCTGAACAGAGGATAGAAATCCCTGCCTCATTCCCTCTCTCTCCATGCCGCCCTGATGGACGACATGCTGCTGGACATCATCATCACCTTCATCATCAGCATCACCTTCATCATCTTCATCATCACCTTCATCTTCATCATCATTATCATCATCATCATCACATTCATCATCCTAATCACCTTCACCATCATCCTCATCAGCATGATTATCATCACTTTCATCATCATCATTAGCATCACCTTCATCATCATCACCTTCATCCTCATAACCTTAATCATCATCACTTTCATCATCATCATCACATCCTTAATCATTGTCATCGTCATCAGTATCATAGTCACCTTCATCATCATCGTGATCATTATCTTCATCACCTTCCTCATTATCATCACGTTCATCATCATCACCACCTTCATAACCTTCATTGTCATCACCATTATCATCTTCTTCATCATCACCTTAATCATCATAATCGTTACCTTCATCAGTGTCACATTCATCATCATCACATTCATCATTGTCATCATCCTCATCACCAACATGGTACAATTGTAGCTTCATATGTAGTGCTTTTCCTTGGGTGGAATAAATGTTACTCCAATACTGAAATCATACTGTTTGTCATTCTCTAAGCTGAAATGTTGAATGACATGAAAAGGTGAGAGAAGACTAAATAGAATTATTCTCTGTTTCTTTCACATAGTGAGCTTTGCAATATAAATGAGTCTGTTGGTGAATACACGATATAAATAGGCTCTGCCTTGCCTTGTTGGAAAAGCATGGCTATGACCTGTTATCAGCTCAGGAACTAGAAACCGTATGATATCTGGTTGTTCAATAGGTTTGCCTAAATAAAAGATTTAGATATGACTTATCGAGATATTCCTGCAAAAAGGTCTAATGTTGAAGGGGAGGGTAATGAAAAGTGTTTGGAGCATGCTCTGGTTCTGATGCCAGTTTGTTTCAACCTTTATCCAGTCTCATGTAGTAGGGCTGATCACATCACAGGTTATTTGCATTACAACAAGGACACTTAGCAAGGTAGAGTGAATACACAAACTTGAAGAGGGGAGGGGGGCTTGCAGGAAAACTGAAATTCTCCGGGACATCTAGTGTTAATCATAATTTTCACATCATCATCATCATCCTCATCATCATCATCATCATCATCATCATCATCATGTATTGACTTCCATTGATTTTCATTTTAACCCTTTCTATGCCCTGACACTGACATTAACCCTAAAGCTAACTGTTAGCAAAGCAGCTCAACAGGAGCAGAAAAATGTCCTCACTTTACAACAAGGGTCCTCATTTTGATGGTGAAATCAGAAAAATGGTGGTCACTCTGATGATCACACAGACACATCCAATCATTTGCTCTACCCCACTGATACAGACACTTCCATCCATTCTAGTTTTTGTTAACCTGTATTTGATTCTAAAACAATGTTCCTCTCCAGTTTTTAGGACCCTGAGCCATAACACCCTGAAAATGAATGACAGGAAGTCCAGTTCATTTCCATCCTCCATGACTCTGCCAACTTCAGCTTTGCTTTCTATGTTAGGATATGAACTGAAGGCTCCACGTCCAAAGACCAACTCAGGAAAAGATTTATTAGAATAGAAGATATCAACTTTGTTTTCCAGCTGATTCTATCAAATTCTTCACAGAAATATCAACTGAAATATTTTAAAGACATCCTGTAGAATAACTAACCTGATGATGAAGGTTAGAAAGAGATCTAGAACCTTCTACCAGTGCTGACCCAGTTCTACCTGAACTAGAACTGGTTCTGAACTCATTTCAAGCAGGTTCAGATCAACTGATTCATGTTCATAGTTCTCTACCTAAATATTCTGACCTCAGTTCACAGCTCCTACTGGAACTAGTTCTCCTTTATTTATCTTCATGTGCTGAAATAAAGTCCAAACATGAACAGGTAATGATGACCTTCAGTAATCAGTGTCTGGATGATCCAACAGCCCAGTGGTTCCCAGTCCTGGGTCTCATTTAGAAAACATTGGTAGCATCCAGACTAAAAGTTTGCGTACGGCAAACGGCTGAAAATGGAGCAGGACCAAAAAAAAAATCCTGATTTCTAAAACTCTGAACAAAACCAAGCACTTTTCCTTTCTAGATCCCAGCTGCAGCTCAAAGTTTGTGTCCAAGGCTCCACCTCATGTTCAGGCCTCTTCAAGCCTCCATCCAAGCAGAAATGGTCCATCAAAGAACGGGAGAACCAAGTTTCCTCTCCAGGACTGAAAACTTAGAGAGGTTCTGGGATTCTTCCTGCATTCCACACTGCTGCCCATGTTGACTCAACATCACTAAATAATGTTGCTGGGAATGGGAGTGGGAATTTACTGCATTATCAGCTCTAAATTCACTGGATTCTGGGAAGTTATGGATAATGCTGCAACCCCACACTGGAAATCAACTCATTGTTTTACTGCTTATTATTGAATAAATCATGAGAGGAAGTTTGAAAAAGAAATAAACTTTAACTGGATCAAAGCAGTGAAGTCAGACTTTAGCCTGAACATCCTCAGTGTGGATCAGTAGAATATCAACCATATGTCTGTAGTTTAGAGTCAACAAATCTTTACAATCAAAATTATCAGTACTAAAATAATACATGGTGACTGACCTCAATGTCTGTAGTTTGCAGAGGGGAGATTGGAGAAAACCACAGAGCTGCTTCACTCCAACATCTTCCAGGTTGTTGTTGCTCAGGTCCAGTTTTGTCAGATGGGAGGCATTGGACTTCAGAGCTGAGACCAGAGAAGCACAGCTGATCTCGGTCATCCTGCAGTAATTCAATCTGAATAAAGAATAAAAGACACGTGAAGCAACTGGAGAGACAGGTTAAAACTAAAATAATGAACATTAAGATAACGGAATATTTATTTAGATATGATATAGGATTTTTTTGGTAGAAATTAAATAAAGTTTCATAAACCAGCTCTCATGAGGTGGAAGAACATAAAGTTTATTAAGTATTGACTGCAGAGACAGCTGAGCAGGGGCGGAGCTAGATGGAGGGCCAGGGTTGTCCATGCTCACCCTTAGCCAATCATTGGCCACCCCTGTGGCCCACCTACCATTTTTCCCCTCTAATACAGATGGTGGCAGCAGTAATACTCTCAAGTGGAATATTCAAAACATTTTAATTTTTAATATATTACTTACTATTTTTTCATATATTCATAATGACTTGACAACAAAAAACACTATGGTTAATTATACACATCAATATACTAACATTAAAGATGATAAGTAGAGAATTCAGGCACTTTTTAGAACTAGATTTTGTGTTTTATAGGATAAAGAGAAAATGAACACCCTTCAGTGTTCATTGGTTATTTCGTGACCACCTTTATAAAAATGTTCTGGCTACACCTCTGCAGCTGAGGGCAAAAAGGATGAAGAGAGAGCATCGACCTGCTGAGTGGAGCATGAGAGCTAAGCACAAAGGTGGATGACAGAGCAGAGTTTCTCCAATTTTAAAGCGCACCGCACACCTATTGAAAAGCATGTGGGAGGTTTAATCACAGCACACTATGATCAGATGGTAACAGTGAGCTGAAGATGGTCACTAAACAAATATAGAATTATAAAAAAAATAACAGATTTAAATCCCTTCTTTGTTTACCCGTTCCATGGTGGCTCTTTCTGTCCCCTGCCAGCCACTGTAGGGGAATTATTATCTTCCTTCTTTCTTTAATGCCAACTCTCCTCTGTGACAACTCTAAAAGGTATCAGCACTGAGAGCCAATAAAACATGGATGAGTGCCGCTTCCAGAAAACTCCTCTTTGTTCATAGCCTCATGCCTGTGTTGCCTTGACTGGAGCTGGGAAATTACAAAACTCCTTATTTATTATTCTAGGGAGTCTGTAGGGACAAACTGGATTTGACAACAGCTTAACTTTGTCAAAGTTAAGATGGCTGTCCATTTTAAAACCAAAGTTTTTGGCCATTGGTTTTACAGAATGACCCAGATAGCCCAAGTGTAAAGGTAGGCTCTCTGAAGTGCCTTCAAAAACCATCACTTTCATCTTTTTCTCATTAAAATTAAAAGGTTTAAAGCCATCCATGCTTTCACATTCCAAACATTTCAGAAGAGATTCAACAGTTTTTGTTTCACCTCATCAGGAGATCTGACTATCATCTGCATCAAAGTGAAAAGAAACCCCATGTTTCCTAAGGATCCAAGTGGGAGCAGATAAAGAGTAAAATGAAGGGAGCCTAAAACAGAACCCTGAGGAACTCCATATAAAAGAGGAGCAGTGGAGGACAAAGGATTTCCCAGACTGACACAAAATGTTCAATGACTTTGAAAGGATCTGAACCTCTGCACTGCTCTTCCTTGAATCCCCACCCAATGCTCCAAACCAGATAACAGGATATTATGACCCACTCGATCAAAGGCTGCTTTCAATGGCCAGGAACATTTCAAAGAAAGCAGAAGCAGACGGTTGCGCCATATGCCATGATCATACTTTTGGACATTGGGAACCAGTGTCCATATTTCATCTTGACATGATGATGTGGAATCAGCTGTGGAATCTCTGCAACAACCCCCTTTTCAGCCAAGGCCTCCACAGGTAAGTCACATGGCAAGTCACAGAGGTGTGACCAACCACCACCCCCCTCTCTGTGTGATGACAGACAAAACCACAGAGCACACAGGATTCTCCCTCTTTTTGCCTCTTTTGCCTCCTGCTCTCCTTGCCTCCTCTTCCCTGCCCATGAAGCCGGGGTCCGCAGTGGAGATGCAGGCCCCAGGGGAACCAGATCTCCAGAACCATCAAGGGTAAATCAAAACTTTTCAGAACCAAACTGCTGGAAAACAGACATTTTGCAACACATTTCTCTTGAGTTTCAGAACTTATAGAGCTAGACTGGAGAGAAGGACTGCCTTGATGAACGACTGAGACAAAGAACCCCTGCTGTGCCCTGGCTGCAGAGCTGCAAATGGATGAAACTCAAGCTTTCCAAATGGACATGGAGAAATGTTTGCAGGTCTGGCATGATTAGGGACAGAAAAACAATATGTCTTTTGATGACGTTAATCACATTGTGTGTTTACTGCTGAGCAAAGACAATACTAATTGACGCTAAAGAATGGATTGCATGCTACGCTATGCTACAGGAATATGTGTTGAGCTGTTGCTGAAGCTTGGAGAAGCTTTATTCACTAAGGGTTTAAACCCTGATATAACATTAGTGTTCATGTGTTCCTCAGATGCTCATTACATTTCCATTACCAAGTCTGACCAAGAGTCAATTAGTGGAATTCTGATGTCTATTCACTGCTAGCTATTTCAAAGAGGGTGAAGAATCATTTAACTAAAGGTTTTTGGTTCTTGATTAAGCAAATCATTCAATAAAATATTATTTGCC
Organism: Cyprinodon variegatus; assembly: GCF_000732505.1. Taxonomy (NCBI): domain Eukaryota; kingdom Metazoa; phylum Chordata; class Actinopteri; order Cyprinodontiformes; family Cyprinodontidae; genus Cyprinodon; species Cyprinodon variegatus. The sequence goes on from NW_015152261.1 coordinate 8,532, forward strand.
CAAATAATGTTTTATTCACCACTTGGATTTGCATTGTGAATTGGTCTGAAAACATTCCAATTTCTCTAAATTGGCGAAAAGCTAATTTTAACATATCCCAAATTCTTCCAGAAAATCTTTGGTTTGTAACACAAAATCCATCTTAAACTGTAATATGGTTTTCAACCATGTACCCCTTCCTCTTTGTACATAGTAGCTTGGTTTAGTTTAGTTAAGTTTTACTAGTCTAAGTTGAGAGTGTTAAACTGAAATAAGATGACTTGGAGCTGAATGATTTTTGTCAATAAACTCTCTCTATATAAACTATATTTTGAACAGAAGTTTTGGTGAATTAATTCCATGTATGTGCAGAAATAACTGTTTGACCATGATTAGTGCTTGAATCACTCTTTCATCTATTGTTCTAACACACAGCTAATAGGGCTGTGTGTCATAAACAGTATATAACAGCTGAAATAATATCTGATTAAATATGATATTTTATCCCCCCTACCGGGGAAGGCAATAAACATCTTAAAGTACCAGAAATATAAATTCCCAGCTGGTTGGGAATAGAATTTAACATAAAATCACAACACAGACAAACCTTGGGACATTTTCACAGGTTGTAGCGTTTGGTGTGAATGCATCAATACATAAAATTAGCAAACTATAAGAACATTTTTTCCCTCTGGTAAGAGTGATTAAATCGTAAAGTAATCAGAATCAGAATTACTTTAGTAATCCCTGGAAGGAAACTATTTTGCAGTGCCCTTATTTACAGTAGAGAGAAAAATAGTTCTGGATAATGCTGCAACCCCACACTGAAATTAAACTCATTGTTTCATGTTTCCTGCTAATTATTGAATAAATCATGAGAGGAAGTTTGAAAAAGAAATAAACTTTAACTGGATCAAAGCAGTGAAGAAGAAATCAGACTTTAGCCTGAAGATCCTCAGTGTGGATCAGTAGAATATCAGCCATATGGGCGTAGGTTTGCAGAGGGACCATAGGGACATGTCCCTACCAAAATATTGGATCGACCTACTTGTCCCTACCAATAATTCAATGTGAATAACATGTTTATAATTTACAATACATCGTTGCTGCAGCAGTGGCTTCTTTTACTCTCGCATCACTGCCTTGTAGGTGCTGCCGCTCTGTCTGACTGCCTGCCTGCCTGCCTGCTCCCTGTCCTCCTGTCCCTTTAAATTAGCAGCACATATAACTGTGCTTGCGCTGTTTAACTCCACTCTAATTTTCCTGCCTTAAATTCAGCCTTCTCTCTTTCTGATTGTTTGTTTCCTAGTCCGTGTGTGTGCGTACTTGGGGGTGCGTAAGAAAAAGAAAACTGACGATAGAATACTGCAGTTACTACAATTAATATTAGGGTACGAAACTAGTCCCAATTAAATAACTAAATATCATCTATAAGTTGCTGATTGCACTTCTATAAAGAAGCAAGAGAGTGTTTTGATCTGTGGAACAAATGTTAGCATTTCAAAATAATAGCGTATATTAAATTTTTATCAACAAAAACCTTTTTTTCCTTTATAAAACTAAATATTCTGAGTCAGACAGGTGTTCTGAAGACTGCTGGTAAAATGAACAAGCATAGACTATCAACAATTCTGGTTCTTAGCCACAGCCATCTGAAAAGGAAAATGTGATTGTTTCCCTTTTATTAATACTTCTTTGTTACTGTTTTAATTTTTTGACAACCATTTGAGTAAGATCAGGTATAAATAGCAGGTTTTATTTATTTTATAGAGTATAAGGACACCAGATGCCACCTAAACACCTGCTATTTTTGTTTAGAAAGAATAGTTTGGGTTCCACATAATAACAGTGCTATTTAATTTACTATTTCTACTTCTAGAAAATGGATAAAGACAAACAGAGGAACACTATTTACATTGATTTTATTTTAAATAGAATTCCACACAGTCCATAAGTAAATTAGTACAAATAATAACGTCTAAACGACTGTACTGTACTGTACAACGACTCTGCCTCTGTCTGGAAAGGGCTTAGGCAGATAACAAACTACAAGCCTAAAGCCCCCCACTCCATGAACGACCGACAGTTAGCCAACGACCTGAACAACTTCTACTGTCATTTCGACAGAGAGAGGGGCAGTCATGCATCCACCCCCCACAACACCACCCAACAGATCACCTCCACCTTCTCCTCAGTGACAACTCTTTCCATAAAAGAGAAAGATGTAAACAAAATCTTCAAAAAACAGAACCCCCGGAAAGCTGCTGGACCAGATTCTGTCACTCCATCCACTTTGAAGCTCTGTGCTGACCAGCTGTCTCC
>NW_015152261.1:12222-13704 GCF_000732505.1 Cyprinodon variegatus
TATATATATATATATATATATATATATATATATATATATATATATATATTCTATCTTATTTTCTTATTTTGTTTTGTTTTTTCTCTGCATCAACAACACCAAGTCAAATTCCTTGTAAGTGCAAACCTACTTGGCAATAAACTTGATTCTGATTCTGAATCTGGTCTGGTAAAAATGCTTGAATCTGGCTGTTTTGAATATTATTTCTTTACATATTAGATAGTGTTATATTTTCTTTTATAATTGTTAAGAGTGATTTTATATTTGAATAAACTTAGGCTCATTCTTAGTGTTGGGCTTTGTAGATGATGCCACTAATAAAGAAAATAGACATAAGGAGCTATTTAAAGTCAGACAGTAACATAGGATTATATAAAAGACTGTAACATTTAAAAACACTTGTATAATAGTAATAGTAATAATACATGATTGTAGGAAACACAGATATCCAGTAATAATGATGCAGGGCAGCTTGAAGTTGAAGCAGCGGGCGCTTCAATGCTTCAGGTGATGTCTTAATGATTTTAATTACAAATTATTTATATACAATATAAATATTATTTTGTATTTGATGTTGCTGAATTTAGGGAAGTGAAACAATGAGTGATGATGTTGCAGCACAGGTAGAGAGAGAAGTGGCTTCAGGTGAGAGTTTCATTTTGTTCAGTAAATGGATTCTGTGAACTCTGTTGGAGCTCACAAATGATGCCGCATGAATTTTAGTATAGTTTGCCTAATTAACATGTTTATCTGGTAGGCTGTTTTCTCCACTTCAGTGCTGTATTATGTACAAAGTTTGTTTGGAATGTAACCATAAAATTAGGGCTGCAACTAATGATTATTTTGCAAATCGATTAATCTGTTGATTATTTTTTTGATTAATAATCGCATAGCCAAAGTTTCCTAATAGAAGATTTTTTACAACACTAAACCGGGTGAAACGCTTCGGGTGTTCTAGGTGCAGAATATTGACCGAATTTTTTATTTATTTTTTTTTATCTTAAATGCAAAATGTTTATATATTTTACAATCAAAATAATATATAATTGTTGATGATGGGCAGGCTAAGGGTTTCATGAATCTTCCTAACTCCCCCATGTGAAAAAGGGCCTGACACACATTAAGGTTTGCATGCAACAATTACAATGTTTAATCATTTATGTTATGGCCATTTGTTTGTGTTTTGTTTGTCTTATCTGTTTGTCTTACATGTTGTCTGTAGTTGTGGATCCACTCTAACTATTGTATGTTTGAAGCAACAGAGAAGGCTGTGGTGCAGTGTCTCCCCTTGTTTACAGCGCTGCAGTCCACTGACACACACACAGTCCTCCCTCCCTCCTCTGCTGAGGACAGAGATGGCAAAAGTACTCACTTTCCGTACTTGGGTAAAAGTACAGATACTTGTGTTAAAAAATACTCTGGTAAAAGTGGAAGTACTGATTAAACTTCTTTACTCAAGTAAAAGTAACAAAGTACAGGCTT
>NW_015152261.1:15304-16542 GCF_000732505.1 Cyprinodon variegatus
GAGCCAATTTTTAAAAATGTAAGGAGTAGAAAGTACAGATATTTGTGTAAAAATGTAAGGAGTAGAAGTAAAAAGTCGTCAAAAAAATAAGTAGTAAAGTAAAGTAAAAATATCAGAAAAATCTACTTGAGTACAGTAACGACGTATTTGTACTTTGTTACTTCCCATCTCTGGCTGAGGAGAAGTTTGTTCTGCAGGTGCAGAAGTGATAAAGAGTACCAAACACTAAGGAAATAAATTTACTGGGTAAGTTTGAAATTATGGAATAATTCATGATATGTGAAAAAGTTCAAATTTTAATCTAAAGTTAAGCTACATCAACTTGTTTTATATACTATTGTTTGTGAACGGGTAAGATATCATCTGATCTGTCCTTCTCTCAGCTCCTTTAATTCAGCATGTTGGTAACTTTGACTCCCAGTTTTCCTCCACATGAGCTCATGACGGGTCAACCCTTTCCTGGACCACAGAATGGACCAGACCTCTGACCAGACTAGGACTGAGAGGTGACACATTAAAATCACCTACAAGACCTTTTTATTCCCTTTGTCAGAGACAGCTTTACAGAGGGACCAAGGTACCTGGAGACCCTGATGGAGGACCATCTCAGCCATCCATCCATCCTTCAGCAGGAGGAGGTATGGCTAAAAGTCATTAAAGGAAAGTGATCAGAGCTCATCTGAGCTCATCTAAGCTCATCAGGAAGGAACCAAGAAAAGCTTCAACAAAGCAGATCAGAATAAAGGGGCAGAATAATTCCCTCTGATGTATTAATTAACACATCAGTAGTCCACCTGATGTGTTGAGGACCACCTGCTCTGCAGACCAACCATTGAACCGCGTACAAAATGTCGCCTGTATAAGGGACCGACAACAGAAAGATGAAGACACCCACCTGAAGACATCAGCTGACATCAGCTTTGGCTTTTTGATTATTGAATTATACAACATGAATGAGAAGGGAAATGTGTTGTAATGTGTTTGTCATGATGGATCAAAGGAGCAAGCCCTTATGCAGAACACACACGGAGGAGGCAGGGAAAAAGTCCAAATGTTTATTAAAAGTTCTGAACATGAGAGAATAAACAAGTTCTGAGAATGTTTCACTGAAGTCTTGACTGGGACCGGAGACTGTTGGTTAGCAGAGTTAATGAGAAGCTAAGCGTCTAGCTTTAGGCTTATCATGGCACACCAAAATCTGAGCTTTCAGCTCAGTGCAGAGAACAACTGGGAATATC
>NW_015152261.1:18383-19034 GCF_000732505.1 Cyprinodon variegatus
ACTCTGCTGGAGATAGAGGGTAATCTCCAGATCCCCACAATAACTCCAGCCCTAAGGTAAAATAACAAAGAGCAGAAGAGGATCCTCGGCGCCCTCTGGTGGGCAAGCCGGAGGATCCCAACAGAGCCCCCCCCCTCAAGGGCGGATTCCAGACGCCCCCTGAAAAAGTCCAAAAAATTAAACAAAAAACAACCCACCCAGGGTGGGCGGAGGGGGCACTAAGGCAAGGAGGGCCAGGAACAACAAAAAACAGAGTCCAGAACACAAAAAACAACCCACCCAGGGCGGACGGAGGGGGCACTAGGGTGAGGAGGGCCAGGAACAACAAAAAAACAGAGTCCAGAAAACAAAAAACAACCCACCCAGAGTGGGCGAAGGGGAAAACAGGCCAGGAGGGCAAAAACACAGTCCAGAACAGAAAACGATCCACTTACAGTGGATGAAAACAAAAGAAAACCCAGAAAATTTCTTGGGCAACATCTCAGGTGGCCGGTCGTGGGACCGGCAGCGGGACTCAGTCTCAGGTGGCCGGCCGAGGGACCGGCAGCGGGACAGAGTCTCATGTGGCCGGCCGAGGGACCGGCAGCGGGACAGAGTCTCAGGTGGCCGGCCGAGGGACCGGCAGCGGGACAGAGTCTCAGGTGGCCGGCC
>NW_015152261.1:24196-25156 GCF_000732505.1 Cyprinodon variegatus
AGGTGGCCGGCCGAGGGACCGGCAGCGGGACAGAGTCTCAGGTGGCCGGCCGAGGGACCGGCAGCGGGACAGAGTCTCAGGTGGCCGGCTGCGGGGCCGGAGGTGAAGATGACGCTCTGGGGGTCTGCTGCGGGGCCGGAGGCGAAGCAGTTTTTCAGGAGGATGACGCCCAAACTTCAGTAGGTACCCCCACGGGGTACCCCGTCCCCTCTTCGGCAGTTCAGGAACAGGCTCTGAAGCGACCGCCGACTGCGGCTCTGGAGGAGGCTCTGAGGAGACCGCCGACTGCGGCTCTGGAACAGGGTCTGAGGAGCCCACCGACTGCAGCTCCTGGACTGGAACAGGGGAGCCCGCCGACTGCGGCTCCGGGACTGGAACAGGGGAGCCCGCCGACTGCGGCTCCGGGACTGGAACAGGGGAGCCCGCCAATTGCGGCTCCGGGACTGGAACAGGGGAGCCCGCCAATTGCGGCTCCGGGACTGGAACAGGGGAGCCCGCCGATTGCGGCTCCCGGTCAGGAACAGAGGAGCCCGCCGACTGTGGCTCCGGGTCAGGAACAGAGGGGACCACCGACTGTGGTTCAGGAACAAGCTCGTAGGAGACCGCCACCTGCGGCTCCTGGACAGGAACTGAGGAGCCCGCCGATTGCGGCTCCACATCTGGAACAGAGAAGACCACCGACTGTGGTTCCGGAACAGGCTCGTAGGAGACCGCCACCTGCGGCTCCTGGACAGGAACTGAGGAGCTCGCCGATTGCGGCTCCCCATCTGGAACAGGGGAGACCACCGACTGTGGCTCCTCATCAGGAACAGGGAAGACCACCGACTGTGGCTCTTCATCAGGACCAGGGAAGACCACCGACTGTGTCTCCACCTCAGGAACTGGAGAAACCACCGACTGTGGCTCCACCCCAGGAACTGGAGAAACCACCGACTGTGGCTCCACCCCAGGAACTGGAGA
>NW_015152261.1:25996-27512 GCF_000732505.1 Cyprinodon variegatus
CAGGAACTGGAGAAACCACCGACTGTGGCTCCACCCCAGGAACTGGAGAAACCACCGACTGTGGCTCCACCCCAGGAACTGGAGAGACCAACGACTCTGGCTCTTCATCAGGAACAGGGGAGACCACCGGCTGTGGCTCCACCTCAAGAACATGAGAAACCACCGACTGTGGTTCCACCTCAGGAACAGGGGAAGCCACCGACTGTGGCTCCGCTTCAGGAACAGGGGAGACCACCCAAGGAGGCACATGTTCAGTCTCTGAGGTGGCTTGAAGCGTCTGTAGAGGGCTCCTGGCGGTTTGTGGCCTCTGCTGAAAGGCTCTTGGAGGCATATTTTCACCAACTCCAAACTCTGAAGCCCTCTTAAGTTTAAGCTCAGGGGTGTCTGGATGGCACAGGGCAGGCTCAGGGGACTCTGGATGGCACAGGGCAGGCTCAGGGGACTCTGGATGGCACAGGGCAGGCTCAGGGGACTCTGGATGGCACAGGGCAGGCTCAGGGGTCTCTGGATGGCACAGGGCAGGCTCAGGGGTCTCTAGACGGCAAAGAGCTGACTCAAGGCGACGCCGTTTCTTACGCAGAGGGGTTTTTGGAGCTAGGCTCACCGGTTTGAAGACTGATTCTGGCAACAAGTGATCAGGTTGAAAAATTAGAGTTCCAGAACAGATTTCTGGTTCAGGGGCTAGGTAATCAGGCAAGGGAACAGGTTTAGAAAAAAAGGTGACGGGTTCAGGTGTCTGATCAGGCTGGCGGGGAACTCTTAACTGTTTGATGTGTAACTGGTGGGCCTATTTTGAGTCCTTTAACGGATGGAGCTAAGTGAAGATCAAGTACATGAGAGCTGAGACTGACCTGGTGTAGAAGGGAACTGGAATCCTGAGACTGAGGGTGGACGGCTCTGGGTCTAGTTTGCAATTCAATATCTAGCCCAATAGCTAGATCTAATAGGTCCTCCAAGTTAGCTGGCTCATCATAAAAAGTTAGCTCGTTTCGGACAGGTTCGTTTAGGGCAAGGAGATACGCGGTCTTAAGCGCAGACTCGTTCCACCCGGAAACGGTTGCTTTAACCCGGAAGTCTAAAGAAAATTCTGCAACAGAAATATCTCCCTGTTTAATTTCAAACAGAACGCTGGAAACGATTAGACTTAGATGGACTTATTAGAGACTTGAACTCTGGTCTTAAATGGAAATCTGGTCTCTGCCCATTCAAGGGCTTTTCCGGACAGGAAAGACACGACAAAAGATATCCTACTAATATCATACAGGAAATTTGACTCATAAAATCAAAAAAATAGCTGACACTGAAATAGAAATCTCCTGAGCTTACTTGGATTGCCGGAAAATCTCTCAGGCAGAGAAGGTCTGAGTGAAGAAAACGATGGGCTGGATTCTGACCAGAAAGGAAGATCATTATCTTGACTAGGAAGTGACGTCACTGCCGGTGACCTAGGAGACGGAAGTAAATTCGGAGCAGGACGTGCCGCTGACGTGGCGTTAGCATTATCCAAGTGGCTAGC
>NW_015152261.1:28363-30247 GCF_000732505.1 Cyprinodon variegatus
CTCCAGATCCCAACAGTAACTCCAGTCTAAGAGAAAGTAACAAAGAGCAGAAGAGGATCCTCGGCGCCCTCTGGTGGGCAAGCCTGAGGACCCCAACAGTGTTGTATTTTAATCAAAGATGAACATTTTGAGTATCCGAGTGTTTGATATTACTTTTCTTAAAAAAAAAACAGTCCAAGTGTTAGATGACCACCTGATGGCTGATGATCAGTATTGGCAGAGATTTCTGGATTAGAGAATGAACTCTGATGATCGGGTCATCTCACCAACCATTGGGTAAGAGGAGCACTGAGATTAAATCCTCCAACTTTTCAATGTGTGCTTTGACTGACCCTGATTCTGAAGAGCTGAACTGAATCTGTGTGAAACATCTCCGTGTTATGATTTTAACATTTTGCATAGAGATTAATCCTTTTTTTTTTAACTTTTAATGAAGCTCAGATTAATATTTTGACTTACCCTTTATAGAGATGGAGGAGTCTATTGTTTTGACTGATTTGAACTTTTCTCTTTCCAGGGAAACAAAAAGGGTAACTGATAGTTAAAATAACAAAAAATAAATTAAATTAAATTCTCAGCAAATAGATATTTTACCATAAAAGTATCATCATTGGGAAAAGCAGTAAATATTTTTGCCAACTAAGATGTGATTCCAAGGCTCTATTCATTGGCAACACATTTTAGCTATCATAATCTTTTCCATGATTTTTCCATCTATTATAATCATATAACATTGTCCACAGACTTAATGCAGTTGTGTATTTTCGTTATTTTTTTAAATTTTAGTTTCTTATTTTTTTACTTTCTTAAAATTTATTCACAATTTTAGTTTAGTGGTTTTTAGCTTTCTTTACATTTATTCAACATTTTTTTCTTAGTTTTTAGTTTTTTATATTCATAAATTTTCCTTTTTTATATTGATTACACAAGGATAATGTCCTTTTATAATTGAAAGGGTGGACTGTTTCTGTCTCTCTTCTATTATATATTAATTTATCCTATTTACTCACTATAAAATTTTTTCACACAGTCTGTTTCTCTCTCAAGGCCACACATTTCTCTGCAGGATGTTGTTTGTAGACCAGACATAGCTTCTTCCCATAACAAACCATATTCTTTCTCAAGGTTTATTCATAACATGTTACTGTTTAACCAAAGTGTTTGTAATTTGTTTTGACTTTGACTACTTTCCATTGTTCTAAGTAAGGGGGGACGAACGCTGCTCTGGCAGAACAGAGCAGAATGCTGTGCCATAAGGGCTGTATGATAACTGTTCTCTTTGCAAAGATTTGAATAAATGTGCTGACTGAGTGAAATCCATCGATCTCCATGTATTTAACTCGGATGAATAGTTAAATACTTTTTTCCAACGGCAATAATATAATATAATTCCTGCTCTAAGTGGGTTGTTCTGTCAGCCAAAAGCATATTTTAGAGTCTTTATACTCCAGTTAACGACTAATATATTACTTCATTAGTTGACGATTATTTAAATAATCAATTAATGAGATAAATTGTTTCAGCCCCAGATAAAATACAAGAAATTGGCGACACAGAGTAACTACAGCCCAGATGTACAACTTGTATAGTGAAGTTAATATTTTAAAAGCTCAGTGTCAATTCCTTTTATAGTTCCAGTACTCATGTAAATACAGTATTTATTTGCCGTCCCTTAAATGTATTATTATGCTTGATACAGAGAGCATATCAGATAAAAAAATAACAGTGGGGTTTACCCCGGCACAATTCTATATCTTCAAAACACAATACAGGATATATCCACAAATAACAGACATATTTAGACTATATTTGGTTAAATAGGAACGTATTAACCTACTGTCTTAGTCGTTGGTGAGTTCAAATGAAATAGGGTGACCAAACGTC
>NW_015152261.1:31838-35971 GCF_000732505.1 Cyprinodon variegatus
ATAACAGCACTAAACTAAAACATGGTTACTGACCTCAATGTCTGTAGTTTGCAGAGGGGAGACTGGAGAAAACCACAGAGCTGCTTCACTCCACCATCTTTCAGGTTGTTGTTGCTCAGGTCCAGTTCTGTCAGATGGGAGGGGTTGGTCTTCAGAGCTGAGCCCAGAGAAGCACAGCTGATTTCTGACAACCTGCAGTTAATCAATCTGAATAAAGAATAAAAGAGGTGTTGAAGCAACTGGAGAGACAGGTTAAAACTAAAATAATAAACATTAAGATAATGGAATAATTATTTAAGTATGATATAGGAGTTTTTTTGGTAGACATTAAATACAGTTTTATAAACCACCAACCGGCCATGGCCACCCTTAGCCAATAATTGGCCACCCATGTGGCCCCCACTACCATTTTTCCCCTCTAATACAGATGGTGGCAGCAGTAAAACTCTCAAGTAGAATATTCAAAACATTTTAATTTTTCATATATTACTTACTATTTTTTCATATATTTATAATTACTTGACAACAAAAATACTATGGTTAATAATACACATCAATATACTAACAATAACGATGATAAGTAGAGAATTCAGGCTCCTTTCAGAACTAGATTTTGTGTTTTATGGGATAAAGAGAAAATGATGTGTCTCTTCATTCATCTAGGAGTCTTTGTCACTGTGGGGCAGCAGTGGCATTGGATGTAGGAATTTGCCCTGAAATCGAAGGATTGACGGTTCAAGTCCTGGCTCCAACTTTCATTGTCGTTGTGTCCTTGGGCAAGACACTTCACCTGCTGAAGTTGGTCAGAGGACTGCCAGTGTACATCTTCTGTCAGTGACCCCCAGGGCAGCTGTGGCTACAATGTAGCTTGCCAACGTCAGTGTGTGCCTTAATGGGTGAATGAATGTAGTGTAAAGTGCTTTGATCAAGTCTCCTGACTTGAAAAAGGTGCTATATAAGTACATACCATTTAGTGAAATCAGAGACGAATAACTATTTTTATAAAAACTTATCTAATCTTAAAGCAGAATGATTGATAAAAGTAGGTAATTAATGACAATGGAAAAAACGTTCGCCCCAGAACTCAAACCTGAAAGAAATTTATCCGCTATACCTTTAATCTAGAAAGCATGGATGTTTAAATATATGCATCTATTTGTTAGCAAAGGCTGTAGGAAAGTATAGTTTGTCTTATCTTTGGCTTGACCCTGAGGTTCTAGCATCTATCCGCTAGAACCTCAGCTTCCCGTGAGGGAGAACAGGAGCATTGGCGAAAAGTCTTTTGAGACGAGAAAAGGCTGCTTCCGCATCAGAGGACCAAACAAAGGGTACTTTGGAAGAGGTCAGGGCTGTAAGAGGAAGAGCAGTTTGGCTGTAGTTGCGGATAAACCTGCGGTAGAAATTGGCAAAACCCAGGAAACGTTAGAGCTGCTTGTGAGTCTCTGGAGTAGGTCAGTCCAAAACAGCCTTAATTTTACAGATGGTCTGTGGAATTCAATATAAACAAAAAATCTCTCAGAACGTTGTTGACCAGGGCCTGGTAGCAAGCGGGAGTGTTAGTTAAACCAAAAGGCATTACCAGGTACTCAAAGTGTCCAATGGGAGTTTTGAAGGTGGTTTATGCGGAGTAGGTGGTAAGCATTTCTGAGGTCCAGTTTTGTGAAGACTGTGGCTCCTTGGATGGGTTCAAAAGCTGAGGACAAAAGGGGCAAAGGGTTTTTGTTTTTGACTGTGATTTGATTCAAACCTCTGTAGTCTATACAGGGCCGAAGGGATTCATCCTTCTTCCCCACAAAGAAGAACTCTGCTCCAAGGGGTGAAGATGAGGGACGGAATATGCCTGTAGCTAAAGACTCCTTAATGTACACCTTGAATAGGTGTCTGCCGGGCAGGGGGACTCCAGGAAGCAGGTCAATGGCACAGTCGTATGGTCTGTGGGGAGGCAGAGAACAGGCTTTCGATTTACTAAATACCTGGGAGAGGTCATGTTAGTCGGCAGGAACGGAAGAGAGATCAATGGCATCTGACTCACTAGAATCCTGAACTTGGAAACCTGGAGGGACAGCAGATCCGAGATAATGTGAATGAAAATAAACGGACCATGAGTACACATGTCTGCTGGTCCAATTTATGGTGTGATTATGAGCCTAGAGCCATTCAAAACCCAAGGTTTAAGCAGAGTTAGCTGTAGGGAAAACAAAGAAAGATGTTTTTGATATGGTTACCAGAAAGGGTTAGTTGTAGTGGGATAGTCTGGTGGGTTATCTGAGGCAGATCTCTGCCATCCAAGGCAAAAACACGAAGAGGGTTCTGTAGAGGAATAAGCTCTATTCATATCTGTTGAGCAAAACAGTCAATTAGATTCTGTTCACAACCAGAATCTATCAGGGCCGATAAGGAGACGGATCTATTGTTCAAAAGCATAGACGCAGCAAGGAGTAGACGAGGTAAAGAGGAAGAAATTTTCTGGTCTGCCAGTAGCCCTCTCTCTACTGGTGGACCCTGGCTTTTCCCACCAGAGGACAAGAGGCAAGAAAGTGGCCTGCTTCACCACAGTATAAGCAGAGCGTAGCCCGCATTCTGTGCTGCTTCTGCTCAGGGCTCAAGCAGATGCTGCCAATCTGCATAGGTTCAGGCGGGAATGGATTAACAGGCTGGTCAACAGGGAAACTATTAGACAAAGGTTTGGAAAGAGCTGTTTTACTACTCCTTTCCTTAGCACAGGCTCAAATCCGATTATCCAAACAGATTGAGAGGTTAATTAATTCTTCGAGATAATCAGGTTCATTTAAGGTGGCTAGTTCGTGATTCTTGATCGAATCATTTAGGGCATGAGCAAAAACCCCCTTAAGGGCTACTTTATCCCAGCCTGAGGCAGCTGCCATAATACGGAAATCGATAGCGAAGTCAGAAACAGATCTTTGTCCTTGTTTTAATCTCAGAAGCTCAAGAGAAGTTAGAGATTTGTCTGTTTCTTGCTTGAAAGTTAACTTAAACTTCTTGATAAACTGAAAAAAAGTGCAGCCATAATTGGAGGATGAGAAAAATCTTACCTCAGTCCAGTCAAAAACCCGGTCAGTAAGATGCCAGATAATATTTGAGATCTTTGTAGAATCCTGGAGAAACTTACTCGGAGCATGGTTGAATTCAGCGATGCATTGCATGAGGAATCCACGGAACTTCTTGGGATCTCCATCAAACCTGGGAGGATTAGCCAGCTGACACTCACAATGAGGGGGAGGGGCAAAAAACGCTTGGTTAGCATAGTGCGGGGCTAGCTCACAGGCTGTGCCCGAAGCCTGGAGAGAGACACTGACAGCCTCGGGTAAATTAGTCACTCGGTTGTTAAGACCAGACAATTGGTTACTGGGATCCAGGAAATGGTTGTGATGTTTCTGGATCTCAACTTGTTGAAGGCAAAGGGCTCTATGAATGTCTTCTGCTGTGTGTGCTGAGTGTTCTGTCATGATTTTTCTAAGGTTCAGACCCAAATGCAGAAGTCCAAACAGGAAGACCAGGTAAAATGTTTAACAGGTTTTATTGAATAGATAATTCAGAGAGAAGTCTTGCTCTGAACACTGCTCACTGAGACAAACACAGAAAACACCGACAGGAGTCCTGACAGAAGGTAGGGAAAATTTGGTGGAATGGCCCTTTACTCATTTTTCGAATCAGAAGCCAACTTCATATTCGTTAGCTCGTTTAATGGTGATTTTTCACAGATGAAACCGGGCAATATGTCTTTCTGTGTCCAGAAGGAGCTCAAAGCGATTACAAGAACAGGCAGGTCAGGAATGATGCAGTCGTGTGGTTTCCATGTGCTCCACCTCTATTGGCCCTCAGTTCCCACGTAGCCAGAGGTCCTCTGAGCGATGAGGACCCTAAGAGTGACTATCTGGAGTCCGTCTATGGTTATCCAGTCCGCTAACAATCTTCTGTAGCCCTTTAAGTTCAGCTCTAGCAGCCAAACAGCAGCTTCCAGTAGTCCATGTTAGTGAACAGCTAGCTTAGCTTCACTCTAACTCTCACGTTCATCCAGCAACAAAGAAAACAAACGCACAGCCACTGCGCATGCGCACTTTCATCTGGTTTGGTCTGCCGGCTTCCGTAGCGTCGTGAACGCGCAGGCGCGC
>NW_015152261.1:37170-39007 GCF_000732505.1 Cyprinodon variegatus
GTTACTTCAAGGCTGGACTATTGTAATTCTTTACTATCAGGAAGTCCACAAATTGTAGTTAAAAGCCTTCAGCTGATCCAAAGCCAGAGTTCTGATGAAAACAAAACAAAAAAAGAAATAGATGATATCTCTCCTATCCTGGCTTCTCTTCATTGGCTTCCTGTTAAATCCAGAATAGAATTTAAAATCATCCTTCTCACATATAAAGCCTTAAATGGCCAAGCTCCATCTTTTATCAGAGATCTGATTGTTCCTTATGTTCCTAACAGAGCACTTTGCTCTCAATCTGCAGGTTTAATAATGGTTCCTAGAATTTCTAAAAGTGGAATGGGAGGCAGATCTTTTAGTTATCAGGCTCCTCTCCTGTGGAACCAACTACCAGTTTTAGTCTGTGAGGCAGACACCCTGTCTACTTTTAAGGCTAGGCTTTAAAACTGTCCTTTTTGATAAAGCTTATAGCTAGAGTGGCTCAGGTTATCCTGAGCTATCTCTATAGTTATGCTGCTAAAAACTTTTACTTCTGGAGGACATACGGACCCTTTCTCCATCTTTTTGCTTCATTCTATCTCTATTCTCCCACTCTGCAGAATCTGTCAGTTCAATCTCTAACATTCTGCTCTCTATGCTTTTTCTCATATTAGCTTTGCCTCGTCTTTTCCTGTTTCTATACCTTCTGCTAGCTGTTTATTTCTAGCTTTATTCATTGTGATTTTTTAAATTCTACCCAATCAGAAAATTTAATCTGCAAGAATGAATTAATAATGGATCATTGTGGTCATGATAGTCGGACTGATGAATGATCCTGATGGCTTTTTCCTTATTGCTTAGAGGTTGGAGTTATGTCCTGTGGGTGTTACTCAGGGTTTGCTGTTATCAGAGCAATCAGTTTATTAATAAAATACTTAGTTAGAAAAAACAAATGTATACTACTTTGCACCATGTTAGTGTTGTGATTTGCACTTTAATAATCTAATATGTTTAGGGTTTATAATAAAAGTAAAATTAAACCACTTAGAAGTATTGGGAGTTAATATTTCTTCACGTTGACTACCTTCAATTATAAAATATGTAAGAAGCTGAAAAAAATGCTTTTCAAGTAATTTAACAAAAACAATACATACATTGCAATAGAATTAAACAGGACTTCCATACAAGTTAAAAAACAATACCCTGGACTTTGTTTTCAATTTTGAAGACATTTCGCTTCCCATCCAAGAAGCTTTTTCAATTCAAAATGTCAGAAATATCGTTTAGTTCGAGGCTTTATACAGTAGCCCAACAAAGCCTTGTTTTTTCTTAGAAAACATGCAAACTGAACAGATGAACGGGTCCATTTCTTTGAAATGGGGGTCGTTTCGGTTTCTTGTTAGCCCGCAAAACCCCATACCTGTCTATGTCTCTGAAAGGGGTGTTGTTAAAGGGAATTGTTGGCCTGGCTGAAAAGCCGAGGTCTTCTGCTCCCCTGTAAATGGGGCTGGGGTTGCGATGATTCCTGTTTGGATTAACTGAGTGTTGCAGCTCTCCAGAGGATCTCCATCTGAAGTTAAGTAATTTTTTCAGTGATATCTCTGTATCTAAGTAACTAACTGACCACAACTACTTTAAAACATAGCGCCTTCTGCTGCACTTTTCTACTGAGCACTTGTCAGTTTCACACGGTTTTATTTCTGATAGCAAGGAGTAGCTAGCCTAGGCTAGCATTAGCTTAGCATCGCTATGGCTTCTCTCCCTCCCTCCTTTGACTCTTTTCCAACTTTTCCTTCTTCCTCTCCTCTCTCCTGCTCTCTGTGTCAGATGTTCAGTTATTCCTCTGCCTCCTTTAGTGATAATGGGATGT
>NW_015152261.1:41717-44454 GCF_000732505.1 Cyprinodon variegatus
TTTTCCTTAGAAAACTTTGTATCAATTTGACTGTATGATCTGGTTGAAATGTAAAGTGCCTTGAGATGACATGTGTTGTGAATTTGGCGCTATATAAATAAATTGAATCGAATTGAATTGTAGGTTTCTTGAAAGCTGAAATCTGAGTCCACCCCCTATGTTTAAGGTTGTTTTTAATGCCCCTCTCAAACCACCCGTTTTCTTTTTCCAAAATGTGAACATTCTGGCCCTCAAAAGAATAACTTTATGGAAAAAGGACATTCTTTTGATGTTTTCTAAACAAAAGAAAAAAACATACAAATTCAAATGTATTTCTCTGAGATGTGTTTAAAGATTTCAAATACTTTGGAGTAGTTCTTGACTCTACTCTTGCATTAAAAGGTCACATTAAAAAAATCTCTAAAGCAAGAAAATTCAGTCTTCATAATTTCAGAAATATTTGTTCATAAGTTAGTGTGAGGGATTGATTTCGAATCAATGATTCGATGCATCAACTGGTTTTCCTTAGATAGAAAATTTTGAATGTACTACGATCTGCTGAAGTGTAGAGTGCCTTGAGATAACATGTTTTGTAAATTGGCGCTATTGAAATGAAACTGAATTGAATTACATTTCAGGCAGCTAGGATTTTTCTGCACGCTATCTTTTTCTCGCACATCAATTATTGCTTTACAACCTGGTATCTTACAAATTACACCACATTAACCTCTTAACATCCACCTCATTTTGGGTAATTCTAACCTATTTTGCATACCAAAATATAAAAGCAAATAACTTAGGTACTGTAAGCCCAAATTACATATGCAATACATTATTTGAAAGCTAACACCCTCTAGTTTCTGAGCATTGGATGACTGGAACACAGACCAACCTGCATCAGTTCAAACATGACTGAAAGTTGTGTATTTTTTTATTCTCGGAAATGATAGGTCTATTTTGAATAGCAGTAAGAAAGACATTCTTGAAAAAAGCAGGTTTCATTGTATCATATGCGTTCTACATCATGTCAACCACAAATGCAGAAAATTTCAGACCTCTAGCTATAACAGTGGAGCTGCGCATAATGGCTCCACCTGCTGGTAAAAAATTTACCAGTGGAATTTTATGCATTCTGAATTATTACCCCCCACTTAAGGTCCACCAGGTCACCGATGACCCAGTGGGTTTTAAGGGGTTAAAACAAATAGAAATAACCTGTTTCCTACCACCACTGTTGCATGCTTGAGACTTAAAATCTCCTGAACTTTGAGAATTTTATATACCTTAAATTTGCTTCCATGGTATATGAAGTACTCTATGGACTTGCACCACCGCCATTAAACTGAAATCCTCTTCTGGCAAAGCCAATCAGTCTAGAGCTAGATGAGACTGAAGTGCCCTTCAGATGGACAACCTTTGGCCAGATTGTTCTTTCAGTCAGGGGCTGTAACATCAGGAACAGCATCCGTCTCTCTATCAGATATCCCTTCGCTTTTACCACATTAGCAATTCAGTGAAAAAAACTGGTTAAAATCAAATACACAATGTGCTCGGTAGACCTTAATGATCTCCTGGTGCGAGCCAAATGTGAGGATTGGGTGTTATCTTCTAAATATCTGTACATATTTATGCTAATGTCTGTGTTTGAACTTTATGACCTGCTCTTGTTAGTATGTAGCCTCTATGTTTTACATTTTCTATGTTTGTTTTATAATTTTATAATTGTTGTTAGCATTATACACCTCGCCCAGGGACAACAGTTGAAAACTAGTTTTATGGCTAATACATACAAATTTACAGAAATATTAATTAATGTGTTCTGTCCCTGACAAATAAAAAAATAAATAAAATAAAATTAGCTTAATCTGTTTTTCTCATGGACTATTGAGTCTGACTGAGCAGACTTTCTCTAAACTCAATCACTGATTCCTCTGTTCTCATTCAGCAGCCTTTCTGTAACAGTTGTCATAGATCCATCAAACGAAAAACATTTTTGACGTGAGGCTATATCAAGACTAAGTGTGGAGCTGCATCACTTTTAATCGTCTTTTCACCATCAGGTCAGTTCTCCAGAAGTTTTTCTCCTTTAAATGGTTCCAGCAACAAACCCACAGGAATGAAGAACTGATAAAAACTGACCATTTTCCTGGACTAAAGCTCCCAGTCATTTTCATAATTCTCCAACCATTAAATCTAAATAGATTCAACTAATTTTTTCTTCTATTTGGGCCTTCATTGAATTAACCCATCATGATGCTGCTCTTTGAATAACATTCTGATTCTGTTAGAGTTAAGCAGCTGAAAAATCACCCATCATATCACCGAAACACATTTCTGTTTTTTCAGTTCCATACCAGCAGGAAGGTCAGAGAGAAATGTTAGAAGCTGCAGCTTCTCTGGGCCCCAAGAAGAAATCCCTCAGAGGAACCTGAGAGCTTTAAGGTTGGAGCCTTCAGTTCATGTCCTCACATAGAAAGCAAAGCTGAAGATGACAGAGTCATGTTTAAAGGCTTAAATGACTGATGGAGTTTCTCACAGAGCAGAACTGGGTCTCTGCTGCCCGATGGCAGCGACAGCAGAACCTGAGCGCCTAAGGAGAAATGCTGCTGCTCTTTCTCTAGGAAATTTACTAAAGTTTACCCCCAAAAAACGGGACAATCTTTAGTTCACCTTAAACAGAACAACATTAAATGACATCAAGATGAGTTTTGTTCACTTGATGTTCCTCACTTCAAAAACTTCTTCCAGACCAGATCCA
>NW_015152261.1:45005-47745 GCF_000732505.1 Cyprinodon variegatus
GACCTCAGTGTCTTTAGTTTGCAGAGGGGAGACTGGAGAAAACCACAGAGCTGCTTCACTCCACCATCTTTCAGGTTGTTGACGCTCAGGTCCAGTTCGGTCAGATGGGAGGGCTTGGACTTCAGAGCTGAGACCAGAGAAGCACAGCTGATCTCTGACAAACTGCAGCAATGCAATCTGAATAAAGAATAAAAGACATGTTGAAGCAACTGGAGAGACAGGTTAAAACTAAAATAAGGAAAAAATAATGAATTAAAATTTAGAAAAATAATTTCACTGAAAGCTAAAGTCCCAGAAAAATGATCAAGTTAATGTAGTAAACCAAGCAGAACCAGAACATGTTCTAATGATGTGTGAAGGTCCAGAGCAAAGTGTGTTTATTAGCCTATTATTTATCTTGACAAGTCAAATGACATGAGTCATTCAATAATCATTCTAACCATGAATTAATGATATTAATGATCCATTGCTAACCGATCTCAGCTATAGCTGGGCCTTAAACATTAATGTCCAAGTGTTCTAATCATTTATCCTTGAAACCAGATTTATTCAACATATATATGAGTATTGGTTTATACTTTACTAGTTCAATAATTTATTGTTTCATAGAAGCATTTAGAAGCATTTCCACTGGCTTGATTGCAGCCATGCATTTTATTTAGTCTTTTGCTAAGATGACAGGTAGTAAATACAACCAAAACAAAATTTCAAAATGCAAAAATACACTTGTTTTCTCACTTTTTCTAAAATATAAAGGAAAAACAGATAATGAGCCATTATCCGTTACCCGAAAAATAAAATCGAAAATGAAAACAACGAATGCTGATTACCGTAATGCTGATTACAGATTGTTCATTATAATTTTTTGATTTCAGCCAAGTTGAATGTTCCAGATATGATCTGGATCATGTCATGTCTGCTTGGAGACATGTAGGCAGCTCAGTAAAACAACAGCCCACTATAATGTAATGGCTCTAATGGAGGATCACTGTTATATGGTTGAAGCACTGTTTGATGAAGGTAAAAGCCATGCTGTGCTGCAGCAGGTTGGTGTTCAGAAATGATCGCAGATGTCAGTTAGACGATTTTGCGCTCATCACCTACTCAGGAGAAAAAGACTCGTCAGACACCGACCTGGAAACACCAATCCTATCATAAATAGACAAGGTAAGTGTTTATATTTTAAAGCCATTAACTATTGAATAAATAATCACTAACAATGTTAGACAAGAACAGTTAAATTACTTTGATTACCTAATTTAAGAAGTTACATTATGAATTTATATATGTATGTAAAATATATATGCATGTAAATCTTTAATTATAGAGGAGCACCTCCTGAAACACGCTGTAGTCATTGTAAACAAC
Source organism: Cyprinodon variegatus (assembly GCF_000732505.1). Classification (NCBI taxonomy): domain Eukaryota; kingdom Metazoa; phylum Chordata; class Actinopteri; order Cyprinodontiformes; family Cyprinodontidae; genus Cyprinodon; species Cyprinodon variegatus. Next base: position 46,374 of record NW_015152261.1, read on the forward strand.
TTCTCAGGGAGGACCCCAGCTCCTGTTCATACATGCATGGTGCTTCAGCAGCGTTAAGCAACTGCTCTGCTGCACTTCTTGCTGGGAATCTCGCAGCTGCAAGTTTATTTACATTCTGCTTTTATTTTTCTTCCATTCCATTATCTAATTCACTTAAAGCATGTTGAATGGCCATGTATGGAATTGTGCTATACAAACAAACTAGCCTTGCCTCTAACCACTTGAAGGTCCAACCTTCTAAGCCCATTCCAAGTCGTTGTTTTTTACAAAATTACATCCCAGCCATCTTTTTCATGTGTCGTTGGAGTCTGTTGTTCTGTATACATTTTGTGTTTAGCCACAATGAAGTCATGACTTTGCTGTTTTCTTATAGGTTAACTCTAAACCTCTGACTTAAATAGAAACACATCTATGGATGTCTTTTATAATCTCTTAATCGGATTGGTTTACTGTTTGACATCAAATTTAATATGATAGATAGTGATCAGACTGATTGGATCTAATAGGTAGTTAATTGGATCCCAGCTCATTTTTTCTTCCAGTACCAACAATGTTTATTTTCATCTTGACATTGCCTTAGGTGGGGAATTAAGTTTATACAGAGCTATGTAACTAATTTCTATTAAAAGATCCAAGTATTAATATCAAGTTCTGGTTCAGTCCACCTTTCCCTCTTTAGCTAAAACTGCACTAGCAAAGATTAGTGATCTAATTCAATATGTTTTGGTGTAACTTGTAAGTGTCCTAGTAAATAACACTCCAGTGCTCACTAAGTCCATATCATAAACATCCTGCAGAAATTTAGTTATAAAACAAGGATTCAAGTGTGTCCTGGACTCCTATTCAGACCTGAGAATTTCCAGTTTGCAGTTCGGACTCTTCAGTCCAGAAGACAGCAGCTTCACTCCAGAATCCTTCAGTTTGTTGTTACTCAGGTTCATCTCTCTCAGATTAGAGGACTGGGAGCTGAGAACTGAGGCCAGGACTTCACAGCTTCTCTCTGAGAGGTTACAGTTGTTCAGTCTGAAGAGACAGAGATGAAAATGATGAAAAAATAAACTTTTTCTGCAGCTAATTCTGCAGCTATTAAACAATACAGAAAAGCCATTGAAAATGATCAATAAGTTTTATGTCAGACTTTACTCATTTATGAGCACAGAAAATATTTTAAGAGTCTTTTGGAGTCATTTAGACAGCCTGGTACCCAGCTGTAGCCACTGCTGGAAAAATCTCTCATCAAACGAGATTTTAAATACCTCTGGAATGGGAATGCAAATATATATATATATATATATATATATATATATATATATATATATACCCTTATGATGAGCACAACAATGAGGCAAATGACGTCGCCTGGTACGGCGCA
>NW_015152261.1:48091-49482 GCF_000732505.1 Cyprinodon variegatus
CACAGCCAGGGCTCTGGAACTGAGCTCCTTGAGAGATGCTGGACTCTCTTCTACTCTTGAGTGACCCGCGGGGAGAGGCGGAGGGCGGGGGTGGGGCTTCTTGTCTCCCCCCAGCTCAGCCGTCTCGTGTTGGAGTTCACCCCTGTAGACGAGAGGGTCACATCCCTTTGGGTTAAGGGGAGGACTCTGACAGTTGTTTCGGCCTATGGGCCGAACGGCAGTACGGAGTACCAGGCCTTCTTAGCATCCCTGGGGAGGGTGTTAGAAAGCACCCCTTCAGGGAATTCCATCATTCTACTGGGAGACTTCAACGCCCATGTGGGAAATGACAGTGACACCAGGAGGGGCGTGATCGGGAGGAACGGGCCCCCAGCTCTGAACCCGAGTGGTGTCTCATTATTGGACTTCTATGCAAGTCACGGATTGTCCATGATGAACACCATGTTCAGGCATATGGATGTCCATCGGTGCGCTTGGCAGCAGGACACCCTAGGCCGAAGGTCGATGATCGACTTCGTAGTCGTATCTTCCAATCTTCAGCTGCATGTCCTGGACACTCGAGTGAAGAGAGGGGCAGAGCTGTCCACCGACCACCACCTGGTGGTGAGCTGGATACACTGGAAGAGGAGGAAGCCTGAAAGACTCGGCAGGCCCAAACTTGTAGTGAGGATCTCCTGGGAACGTCTGGTGGAACCCTCGGTCAGGGACTCTCAGGTTCCGAGGGAGGTTGGAGACATGGAGTCCGAATGGGCTGTGTTCTCTGCCTCTATTGTCGATGCAGCTGCCCGTAGCTGTGGCCTTAAGGTTTGCGGTGCCTGTCATGGTGGCAATCCCCAAACCCGGTGTTGGACACCGATAGTAAGGGATGCTGTCAAGCTGAAGAAGGAGTCCTATCAAGCTTGGCTGGCTTGTGGGACTCCTGAAGCAGCAAGCGGGTACCGTGAGGCCAAGCATGTCACGGCCCAGGCGGTTGCAGAGGCAAAATCTCGGGCCTGGGAGGAGTTTGGAGAGGCCATGGAAAAAGACTATCGGTTGGCCTCAAAGCGATTCTGGCAAACCGTCCGGCACCTCCGGAGGGGAAAGCAGTGCTTCGCTAACACTGTTTTCAGTGGGAGTGGGGAGCTGCTGACCTTGAAGGAGGATATTGTCGGGCGGTGGAAGGAATACTTTGAGGGTCTCTTCAACCGGCGGACACGCCTTCCATGGGGGAAGAAGAGACGGGGTGCTTGGGGCTGGAATCGTTCATCACCCAGGCCGAAGTCACCGAGGTGGTCAAAAAACTCCACGGTGGCAAGGCTTCGGAGGTGGAAGAGATCCGTCCTGAGTATCTTAGAGCTCTGGATGTTGTCGGGCTGTCGTGGTTGACACGTCTCTTCAACATCGCGTGGAGG
>NW_015152261.1:52474-55084 GCF_000732505.1 Cyprinodon variegatus
CATGTGTTTTGTGGACTTGGAGAAGGCATTCGACCGTGTCCCTCGTGCTGCCCTGTGGGGGGTGCTCCAGGAGTATGGAGCCGGGGGCCCTTGATTAGGGGCCATCCGTTCTCTGTACAAGCGGATCAGAAGTCTGGTTCGCATTGCCGGCACTAAATCGGACCTGTTCCAAGTGCATGTTGGACTCCGACAGGGCTGCCCTCTGTCACCGGTCCTGTTCATAGCTTTTATGGACAGGATTTGTAGGTGCAGCCAAAGTGCGGAGGGGGTCTGGTTTGGGGAACAGCGGATCTCATCCCTGCTTTTTGCGGATGACGTAGTTCTGCTGGCTCCCTCCTGCCAAGACCTACAGTGTGCGCTGGGGCAGTTCGCAGCCGAGTGTGAAGCGATCCAAGTCCGAGGCCATGGTTCTCAACCGGAAAAAGGTGGCTTGTCCCCTTCAGGTTGGAGAAGAGTCTCTGCCTTGAGTGGAGGAGTTCCAGTATCTTGGGGTCCTGTTCACGAGTGAGGGAAGAATGGAGCGGGAGATCGATAGACGGATCGGTGCGGCTGCTGCAATAATGCAGACGCTGCACTGTTCTGTCGTGGTGAAGAGAGAGCTGAGCGAAAAGGCAAAGCTCTCAATTTACCGGTCGGTCTACGTTCCTACCCTCACCTATGGTCATGAAATCTGGATCATGACCGAAAGAACGAGATCCCGGATACAAGCGACTGAAATGAACTTTCTCCACAGGGTGGCTGGGCTATCCCTTAGAGATAGGGTGAGGAGCTCGGTCATTTGGGAGAGGCTCCGTGTAGAGCCTCCTTCGGGAGGTGTTCCAGGAACGTCCCACCTGGGGGAGGCCCAGGGAACGACCCAGGACACGCTGGAGAGACTATGTCTCTCGGCTGGCCTGGGAGCACCTAGGGCTTCCCCCAACAGAGCTGGAGGAGGTGTAAGTGGATGGGGAAGTCTGGGAGTCTCTGCTTAGTCTGCTGCCCCCGCAACCCGGTTCTGGATAAAGCGGGAGATGACTAGAAAAAAATGAAATTTGGTAATCAATACAAATATTGATAGTAAAGATGAGGCTCTGTTTTTAGATGGAGTTTTATAAGAGGGAGGTGAGTTGAGCCAAGGAAGCAGAGGTTGGCAAGTCATGGGTTGTGATGAACAATGCAGGTAAGTATCTCTCTTGTTCTTTTTTCTAGAGGAAGAAAGAGGTTTAAAGGATGGATAGGCGTAGAGGGGTATTGGTAGAATAGGAAACAGCATTTCTAGGAGGCTTGCCAGAGGAGCATTAGGGAGATAAATTGAAGGGACCTTGAGATAAGTTTACCAGTTAAGTCTAAAGGAAAGGAGGCAAAGGACTGGATTCCAGAAATAAACCGGAATGAGGCAAGAGTTCCTGAAAGGAGAACCATGAGGAAGAAACCTGGAAGCACAAGTTGAAGCATGAGCAAACAGGAGGCCTGATTATGATCTGACTTCTGGCTCAGAGAATCGGCTGCTCTTTTAGCTCCTCATGAAGAGACTTGATGAGCTTCACTAATGCAGAAGCACTGCTGGGCTGTGTTCCCAGAACTGGGAATCCAGTGAGCTAAAATTCCTTTGTGCTCCCTGTTATACCTCTTGAGGCTCAAGGTTTGCCAGTAACATGGCACTCAGCCAACTCATAATCTGACGTTGCAATCCATTAACTTTTGAAGGTAGTTCCACCCCTTCTTAATTACAAACACTATTGTCTTTATGGCAAATAGTGGACAAAATCTCTACAAAAGTAGATTCAACATTCATACTAATCCTACCTCTGCTACAGTATTGTATGAGTTCCTTTAAAGAATACTATCTTTGCATGTATTTACCTTGTACATGTTTTCTCATCCTCTAACTTGTTGCACACATGCATTTTGCCAAAAGCACCCTACGTAGTAAAGTTTCAGAGCCAAGAAAAAACCCATATCATAACAAAATCCTCTTAACATCTTTAAATTACCTTGCCAGCAGAGGGGACCCTAAGACTCCAGAGGGAGCAAAACAAAGGCTTGAAGAAGTCAAAGAACAAAGCAGTAAAATGAAGGAAATTTAGCCACAATGCAAATTTTACAAACATTTATCAAGGCACAACTTAGTCTTATTAGTGTCCACTTAAAATGTTCCTTCTTACTTTTTCCACTTTTTTTCAAAGCAGTGGCTGATGGTTGTGCAGATTTTCTGAGTAGGCTGTTGGTGTAGCCTCTTCCTCTGTGTGTGTGAAGTCCAAGGCCGTCACTGTGTGGCTTGGGGATAAATGTAACGGGTTGAGATGGAGGAAGCTGTCAGAGCTGAATTAGATGTTAAATCTTTTCGACTAAATGTATTGTGTTCAGAATTTATCATGTGCTGTTTCCAGCTCGCTGATGTATGTCCCAGTAACTGTGTGTGAGTGTGTGTACAACCACTATTTGTGTGCGCAAAGCCGCAACATTCCCCTCAGGAGCTTTTTAAGGGGCTGTTGGGATTCTAGTTCAATGAAAGATCATCCATTCATTTTTGTTTACTCTTTATATTTTACTCTTGCCATTCTGTCCTTCATTAATGCACAACATCATTTACTCCTATTTAATTCTTTTCCATTTTACATGTACACCTTT
>NW_015152261.1:58573-61051 GCF_000732505.1 Cyprinodon variegatus
TATATATATATATATATATATATATATATATATATATATATACTGTACACCGTTAAATCCACAAACCCAAGTCAATAACATAAGGTCACAGAGACAATTGTACTATTAATGATAAAACCAAACTGGATCTATCAAATTGCTCAAACTTCATTCTGCCCTTGACTGACCGTAAGGTAGTGACAAGCAAAAATGATGCATTCACTGGCAGTAGCAAACAACAGTTGTCAACAAAACTACACATTTACTTTGCATTTAAAGCCAACAGAAAATACGCGTGTACACTTATTGTGGACGTTTGCAATGTATAGGACCTCCAATTTGTGAGTGCAAAACGCCTACCAAATTAAACAAAAGGTGATTAACACCATCTAAAGGGAAAATGTCTACAATGCATTGTTCCCAAAAAATGTTCAAGGGGTGTAGGAGAAAAAAGGTTTTACATGTAACCTGAAGGGTTACACGGTAGAAAAATAAAATTATCTAATCATACTCTATGTATTGAGCTTTCCTTTGAGTTCGCTTCACTGAGGACCTCTGTTGCAGTCAGTCCATCATTATTCTCATCTGGTCATATCTCTCCTCTGACCCAACAATAAGCTCTCACTCTGTCGATAGTGATCTTCATGGACACCTTGGAGGTTTCTTTTCCTTAAAAGACTTGGAAAAGTGACTTAATGTAGTTTAGGTCAAATTAGATAAAATGACCTAAATAAACCAAAAAAATGTATCTTTACAAACAGGTTTAAATGAAAAGATATTAGTCGGAGAAGGAATGAATCCAAAATCGGGAATATTTAGTCCAGCGTTAAGGTGGCATTAAACTGAAAATAATATCTATCAAAAGAGAAAAAATAAAAATAAATCATCAGTTATTTCAACAGATTCTAAATTAGCAAAAAAAGAAAAAATAATTGTACTTGTACTTCTTAAGAGCCATGTATGTAGATCATTTATAAAACACAATTTGCTGGATAAGTGACCCATTAATGTCAGTGTAATATGACGATAAGATTGTTAAAGTAATGAAAAAAGTATGAACTGAAAGTCCCTGGATTCATGATACATATTAGACTTGATCTAGAAGCTCAGCTCTGTATCAGCACAGAAATATTCTCTTTATTGATTATTAGTCGGGTGCGGATTTGGTGTATATTGCTGTTGTTAAATCTCCCAGAATATTCTCTCACTTCATCTCCTAGGAAGACAGAAGGTCCGGTTTGTTTGTTTAATCCAGTTTGTCATATTAAGGAAAACTGGGTAAGTCAGGTTGTTTGGAGCAAAGCATTCTTGTTTTACTTTTAAATACAGAAATGTACTCCCTGTTTCTCCAATAACACATTTTTTATTCCCAAAAATGGCCCCTCTCTGTTTAACCTGCAAGCTAATGGGCTTTCTGGGTTAGATATTAACACAGCACAATAAAGCAACCTGACTATCTGCTCTACCTGCTGCTGAATGTACGACTCTAACTCTACGTCCAATTCTTTGACGCTTCTGAGTTCATCAGCAAGAACATGATGGAAGTTCCGTAAAAATTCAAAAATTATCCACTGGACTTGGTTTTCAAGATTTGAAGACGTTTCGCCACCTCTCCAGGAAGCTTTCTCAATTCAAATGTCTGGATCCGCAGTGAGTTTGAGTCTTATATAGACAACGCCTTGTATCGCTTGGAAACATGCAATGGTAATCGATGAATGGGTCGTTAGGTTCAGACATTACAGGCTAACGATGGAACTGTCTATGATTCTAGGGGTCGGTCGTTAAAGGGGGGATTGTCTCCTGCAATACCTGAAGCCTGTCTATGATTGGGTTGGTCATTAAGGAGGTATTGTTCACCGGCTGGGGCGGGTAGGTCCCTCGTTCCTCTATGATGGGGTGGGGGGTTTGGTGATATCTGGAAGGGATCATGTCTATGATTGAATTGTATTTTTTTGGAAGCTGGAATCTGAGACCACCACCTCTGTTTAAAGTTGGTTTTTCTCTCTTAACATAGATGGCTTCCTTCACGCCCCTCTCAAACCACCTATTTTCTTTATCCAGAATATGGACATATTCTGGATACAATTGGTTTACAGAACATTTACAGAAAGAAGCTGGGATATAATATTAAGATGACATGAAATTTCTTTATTTTAAATCTTATATCTGTGACTTAATTTCTGTTTCTAGGTGTAGCGAGAATGAACAGAATTCATGATTTACAAAAATAAAAAAATTAATAAATATTTAAGTAATTATTTTCCACTTAAAATAAATCATTCTGTGCTGAGATACAAACAATCTTTTTTTCAGGTCTCTTAGCTAAATTTTATACTGTAAATCAACTTGAGTAGTTTTTATTTTTAAATAAAAGATATATTTATAAAACTGATAGTTAAACATTAGTTTTACCGGGATAATAGTCACTCTTTCTGGTTTTAGCATTTGGTGTGCAAACCCAAATTCTGTCAGTACTTACAGAGCTTTGTTTGAAGCTTT
>NW_015152261.1:62841-64772 GCF_000732505.1 Cyprinodon variegatus
GGTTTGATGCTGCTGGGCAGATGGAGCACTGGGAACCTCTGAGTTCTGCTGGTTCCCTCTGTGGAGGAACCAGGAAGCATTAACTCACATTCTGTAGAACAACAAACAGACAAAGACCAAGGTCCCTGTGATGTCCTGATCCAAAAGCTAAAAATGGGGACACCTGTCACCAAAGAGGAAGCTCCTACCTGTGCATTTTGAGTTGCTATGGTAACCACATTAAAGCATGACTGATTTCTCAGAGCTCCATGAGTTCAGTTGTTCCATTTGCTGAGAACTTTGAAACTGAACATCCAGAGGAAGTTGAAGCAGATTGTTCACCAGAGCTTCATTTGTGAACATTTGAATTTTAACTAAAACTTGTCTTTGTTAGATCAACAATGTCTTATGTCAAAACTTTTATTGTTTTGGATCATTTTCATCTAATTTTTTTTTATCTACAGATAAATCTTACTGCCACATTTGGTCTCATTTAAAGAAAGGTGTGTTTTTAACAAAACTGTGTTGTAGTTTGTTAGAAAATTGTCTTCTTACCAACCTTCCCTCTCTATCTTTACTGAATGATACGTAAATCTAATCCTAGTCTGTGATCAGAGGCTGCAGCTGCTTTGTTTCAATGACTGACAGGAAGCTGGAGACACAATTATTAAACCAATCCCTGATTAGTTCATGAATATATTCCAGAGCAGCAGCCTGTGTGAGAACAATGAAGGAACGATAATCAGATAGAAAAACATCCAAAGGAAGGTTACTTCCTGAGATGAATCTATTTGCTTCATGATAAACATGGTCCAACATCTGTAGAGAGCTAACAGGAGAATTCATGGACAGAAATAATGTTGGTATTGAGTAAGGCTGGAACAAGGCATGTCTTTACTGGAAATCAAAAATGTTTTTCATTTATAAATCAAATTTCTTTTATGTTTAAGTTACAGATTGAAGCAAACACAAATTAAATATGATAAAACAGGCTGTTGAAAGGGAAGTTCAGGTATTTTTATAGGTAAATTATTATGTTTTTTTTACTCCATATTTTTACCACAAGTTAAACATTTTAACCAAGAGTTTTTGTGCATTTCCATGTATTTATAGTGTCACTCTGAAATATATGAGTTAATAATGATCAGATTAAAGCATTGGTCTTTAATTTGGTTATTTATCTTTCATTATTTGTTTCCTTAGGTATTCTGTTTAAAAGTCATCTGATTCAACATATGAAATAAAACTGAATGAAAAACATGTCAGAAACACAAAATCAGCAATAAAACAATCCACTAGACTCAGAACTGGGAAAATCTGTTCTATGATTAATTACTTCTATAAAATGTTTAACCTGAATTATGACTTCAGCTGAAATCAGCCTGACCCCTGCTGGACCAACAGGTGAACTACAGACACTTAGAAACACCTCCAGCAATGTTTACCCTGAACTCACCGGAGACTGAATTAGTGGAAAAACATCCAGAAGAAACAAACTGTTTCATTAAAAGGAATATAAATGTGGAATCAGATAATTTCAAAATGAATCAGTTCAGTTTCTCAAAACATTTAGCTACAGCTCTACTGTTTACATCTGGAGGTTAGTCTAATTTAAAATGAATACTGAGACCCTTTGACCATTTAAGGAAACACAGCTGGGTTCTGGTTTTGGTTTGAGGTTCTGTTGGATCCTGAAGGAAAAACCCTGAATTCAGTCTTAGTCTTATAATGTATTTAAAGTTAAACAGTGAAGCCCAGAACTCTAAAATATCCCACAGTGGCTCTAGTTTGAAGTGGATCCAAATATTCCTGGTTTCGCTGTAAACCGTATATTAATGATGGATTAATAATTAGCTCTGATGATAATTGTTTTACTTGTTCTAGTCTGAAACTGATGATCAAACCCCTTTAGAGCAGCAGCTTTCTCAGCTGATCATTTCTGAGCTTCTGTT
>NW_015152261.1:66347-68810 GCF_000732505.1 Cyprinodon variegatus
GCCTCAGGTGTGTCGAAGGCTCAGCTCAGGAGGATCCACGGCGAACTCTGCTGGAGAAAGATGGAACTTCTCCAGATCCCAACAAGCTGTTTACCATCTATTACAGAAAGAAAGATGTGATACTAAAGTATATCTAACATTAAAAACTAAAACAAAGGATTAATGAAATTTGTCAGAAATTAAACAATTTTTAAATGAATTAAATCATTATAGTTTGGAATTAAAGTGAATAAATTTCAGACTCCAACACTCTAAGATCTTAAATATTATTCAGTCAAATTTCTTCCTGCATTATGGGCGTGCTACGGTGGTGCAGTGTTAGGGCCAACGACCCATGTACGGAGACCTTAGTCCTCGACGGGGCCTCGAATCCGGCCTGTGGTCCTTTGCCACATGCCTCTCCCCCTCTCTCCTAACCCCTTTCCTGTCAGCCTACTGTACAAAAAACGAGCTACTAGTGTCATTACAAAATACCCAAGAACAGATGAAGATCTGAAGAAAACAGACTGAGATTGAGGCAGAAAAGGAGAACCAGTAGAACCAGTTTACCTGCAGTCAGAACTTCACCTGAGATGGAGGCAGAAAAGGAGAACCAGTAGAACCAGTTTACCTGCAGTCAGAACTTCACCTGAGATGGAGGCTGGGCAGGTAGGAGGTGTTAAAGGGAGTGACGGTAACCATGACAACAGAACAAGAGCTTTCACTTTTGACTCACAGGGATGGTTCTGACTTTAATGGATAACATTTGTGGTAACATTGTCCTTCAGTTTTTTTCTCTCTTAGTTTTTGTTCAGTAATTTCCATTAGTTTTTTATTTTTACTTATATGATTCTATTTATTTTTATTATTAGATCCCTTAAAATCCTAACTTTCAGGAGTTAGGATTCCTAGTCTTTTGCTGAATTTAATGATTACTTCTATGAAACTGGATCATAGAATATGATCTATATTGATATGAAAATATATTGATAAAGACATGATGTAACAGCAGCTAGTAAGAGATCACCTTGGATCTGCTGCTCCAGGATCATTACTGAAGCTTTCAGGAAGATCTTTGGAACAGCTGCAGGATAGAAACTCTGCTCTGTCCTCCTCAGTGTTCATAACAATAACTGATGGTCTCTGCAGACATGAAGTCAATCTGGGATAGTCAATGGATGTATTGCTGAGAGTAGGCTGCCATGGACTGGCGACCTGTCCAGGGTCTACCTCACCTCTTGCCCGTAGACAGCTGAAAATAGGCACCAGCACCCCTCGCGTCTCGCTTGGGATTAAGCGTGTTCAAAAATGGATTGATGGATGGATGGATGCTGAGAGTAGGTAATCCAATGACTGTCTTGTTTTTTTTCTATAATTTGAATTTTCATACCATGAATTGTGAATAAAAATCAGCATCTTGGTCAGGTGTATATTCATCCTTTTATATGTGAATTGTTAACTGTAGTGATCATTTTGGTTTCGTGCAACTTTATATGCATTACCTTCTAATAGACTCCAGCATTGGCTATGGATAATTGAGCTCTAAATAAATAAATGGAATAAATATATCAATGAAATGTCTAAGTCTGATTTATCAAGAAATTGAGATTCAGTTTTTCTCATTTAAAGCAGCATTTTATTATATTTCTACCAAGGGAGGACAGATAAAGTGTTGCTTATATTCCTGCCTGTTCTAGTCACACAGGATTTCACTAACTTACAGATAACCAAAAAAATAAGTTACAGACAGTGGAAGAAAACAGAATAATGTTTAAATAACCTGGAGTCTAAGGGAGTCTGACCTTTCTTCCAAATCAGTCTACAACTGCTCTCACCCAGACACTCTGTAGCCTTGTAGGTGTGGGAAGGCTGAGTAAAACCTTTTAGAAGTAATTTATTAAAGATCAGCGCTCATAGGAAAACATCATGAAGGAATTTTATAGGAAATAGATTTTTCTGAACCACACTACTTATAAATTAGAAGCAAGGAAGCACCAATAATTCTAGGTCAGGCCTGGCTTTATCTCTGATCCTGGATTTATAAATTAAACCTCTGTAAAGCAGCCCTCAGATCTCTAATATCATTAAGACTGGTTTAGTTTTGGGTTTTAGAAATGTTTTCTAAAATAATAATTCATTATAGAGCTTTTATTGTTTTGCACATAGAAGTGGCTTATCTCTCTGTCTGTATAATAAAAGCTCCATCCTGTGTTTTCTTACATGTATAACAGCTGCAGAGACATGAAAAACAATAACATGAGGTTAATGATCCAGTATTAACTACTGTCAGAGTGAGGCCAACACGGCCTGGTTTCTGTTGGCCTTTATAACAGTCTGTTAAGTCAGTCTAATGGGTGAATTAACAGAGAAGTTTCCTGTGCAGCTTTGTTCTAACTGGTAGGTCTAATGAAGGGATCTGCTCCTTGCTCTGCCATCGCACACAGAGAAAAGCTTAAAACATGACTGAAACAGTTTTATAGAAAG
>NW_015152261.1:71335-73155 GCF_000732505.1 Cyprinodon variegatus
AAATAATGAGGTTGAAGCGAGAGAAAAATAGGGACCACCTTGACTGACGAGGATTGGCCTGTTTAGCAGACTAGATGTAAGCTAGGTTCTTGTGATCTGTCCAAACCAAAGAACCGGGTGCTCAGCTCCCTCCAGCCAGTGTCTCCATTCCTCCAATGCCAGCTTGATGGCCAAGAGTTCACGGTCTCCAACATCGTAGTTTTGCTCTGCGGGGGAAAGTCTACGAGAGAAAAAGGCACAAGGGTGAACTCTTTGGTGTCGGGGCTGTCTTATCTCAAAGACTCGACACGGATCAGAGTCGGAAGCGTCTACTTCGAGGATGAATTGCTTAGAAGGGTCGGGCTGGATCAGCACAGGAGCTCTGGAAAACAAAGTATTAAGTTTATCAAATGCAGTTTGTGTCTCGGGGGTCCATTGGAAGGTTCTTTTGACTGAAGTTAGAGAAGTTAGAGGAAGGGCTGTCTGACTGTAATTCCTGATGAATCTTCGATAAAAGTTGGCGAAACCCAGGAATCTCTGCAGCTGCTTACGGTTTTCAGGAAACGGCCACTCCAAAACTGCCTTTATTTTATCCTCAGAAGGCTTAACCTGCCCGCCCTCGAGCACAAACCCCAAAAAGGTGACTGAAGACTGATGAAACTCGCATTTTTCGGCTTTGACAAAGAGTTTGTTCTCCAGTAATCTTTGTAACACCAGGCGGACATGTTTTTTATGCTCAGAAAGATTCTTAGAATAAATGAGTATGTCATCAATGTAGACAAACACGAACACATTCAAAAAGTCTCAGAGAACGTCGTTTACCAAGGCTTGAAAACATGCAGGGGCATTGGTTAGACCAAAGGGCATGACCAAATATTCAAACTGGCCCAAGGGGGTCTTAAAGGCTGTTTTCCACTCATCTCGAATCCTGAGAAGGTGATAAGCGTTCCTTAAATCGAGCTTGGTGAATACAGTAGCCCCTTGTACAGGTTCAAAAGCCGAAGCGAGTAATGGGAGAGGGTACTTATTTTTAATTGTTATTTGGTTCAGGCCTCTGTAATCAACACAGGGTCTTAGTGAACCATCCTTCTTGCCGACGAAAAAGAACCCTGCACCCAACAGAGAAGAAGATGGGCGAATTATTCCAGCAGCTAAAGACTCATTGATATATTTTTCCATAGTTTCTCATTCAGGTTTGGAAATATTATAAAGTCTGCTGCTGGGTAGAGGTGCTCCAGGTAATAGCTAAAGAGAGTCCATCTCCCCCCCACCTCTAGGAGACCTCACAGTGGGAGCTGCCGAATGGAGGCATGTTTCATGACATAAAGTAGACCAGGATTCCACATGACGATCAGTCCAGTTTATATGGGGGTTATGTCTTTCCAGCCATTCAAATCCAAGCACCAGAGGGGAACATGCGGAGGGAAAAACAAAAAATGTTAAGGTTTCTCGATGATTACCTGAGATTAGCAGCTCGAGAGGTTGCGTTTGATGGGTGACTTGGTGGAGTTTCTTCCTATCAATAGCGGAGACACAAAGAGGCTGGGTTAGAGGTACAGTTTCTATTTGAAGCTGCTGGACAAGATTGGAGTCAATTAAATTCCGTTCACAGCCTGAATCGATGAAAGCAGAAAAAGTGAGGTTCTGATCAGAGAAAAATAATGTGGCAGGGAGCATCAGACGAGTGTCATGATGGGTTCTCTTAGAGTAAAGCCCAAGATGCAGAACACACACAGAGGCACTGGTAAAAAGTCCAAAGAGTTTATTTTAAGGTGCACAAGCACATGAATATGAAGCCGGAACAGTTCAGGCAGGAGGTTGGTTCACTGGAGTCTGTGCAG
>NW_015152261.1:78745-79923 GCF_000732505.1 Cyprinodon variegatus
TTAAAGCCATGAAATACGCGCTTTTTAGAGCACATTGATTCCATCCGGAAACTGCGGCTTTGACCCGGAAGTTAATGGAGAAATCCGCTACTGAAGAATTTCCCTGTCTTAGGTTCAAAAGAGCACGAGAGTCAATGGTTTGATCAGTTTCTTGGTTAAATACTTGAGAAAATTCAGAGACAAAATCAGTGTATCGACAACTGAGGCTTTCGTCGGAGGCAAACCTTGCCTGAGCCCATTCCAGGGCTCTTCCAGTCAATTGGGACAGAATAAAAGTTATTTTCTTATGATCAGTGGGAAAACTGCCAGGAGAGTTTTGAAAAATCAAACGACATTGAAACAAAAATCATTTGCAGTCCTTCATATTGCCTGAAAACTTCTCAGGTAGACTTGGGCGGAACTCAGGTGATGACGTCACTGCCGGTGACCTCGGAGGCGGAACTGGACCCGGAAATGATTGCGCTGCCGGCGTGGCATTAGCACTGCTCATGTAGTTAGCATAGCTTTGAAGCATTTGATTCTGCATTTCAATATGGGTGTTTAACTCACGAAGAGCCAGAGCGTGTCCATGGATTTGAGCTTCCTGCTCCTCCAATCGACGACGGAGGTGATCTGCTGGGCCTTGTGTTTGGCCGCAGTGTTCTGTCATGATGGGCTCCTGATAAAGCCCAAGATGCAGAACACCACAGAGACTGAGGAAAAGTTTAACAAGTTTATTGTTCACAAGCACATGGAAATAACACAGCTACTGGTTCAGGCCTGGGTGCTGGTTCACTGGAGTCTGCGTGGAAGACAGTTCAGTTAGCTTGGGTTCAGTTGAGTTTTGAGTTTGAGAGTTTCAGGTTTATACCTTGAGAAGTCCGGTTAAGGCTTTGAGAGAGGAACTGTTGGGTCCAGAGATTGTTTAGTGCAGCAGAGTCCGATAACCGCTTCAGCGTCTTATTTCTAGCGTGAGGGCAGACCTTGGCTTTGGGTTTCCAGCTCTTAGTCCAGAGCTGCATGGGAATCCAGAGAAGAGTCTTCAGGTTTGGCTCAGAGGGCAGGCTCGGCAGGTTAAGCTCATCCAGAGCTCACAGGAAAAAAACAGGATTCCTGAAAGCAGAGACAAAAGGATTAGAATCCTATCTGGATTCAAGAGCAACAAAGGTTCTCAGAAGATGCTAGGCTCAGGTGCTAAC
>NW_015152261.1:80455-83003 GCF_000732505.1 Cyprinodon variegatus
GGCCTGCACTATGCTGAGGCAAAGGGGGGCTGAGCCCCCTCAAATCAAACCTGCCAAAAATAATAGAACTTGATCAGCAATCTGATTGAACTACTTTACTTAAAATAAAAAAGTGCAGGCTCTACAGTAGACTTAAAGGGGAACTTCACTTTTTTTTTTTTTTACATTGGGCCCTTGATTTTACGTTATTACATCATGTTCTACTCACCCGTATGAGTTTTGTGTCATTTGGAGCCGTTCTGAAGATATTCCGTTAGGTTATATCCAAGTAAAGTTAGGATGTTTTTTGTTTTTTTATCATCCTACATTTAAATCCATTAAGTAGGTTTTAGGTTTCATACTCCTTTAAACATACTTGTTTAAATGTGTGTGTGGGGCGGGGGCATCCTTGTAGCAGGCTGCTTTTCTCCGGCGGGCTAATAGGAGGGGGGGCAACTCAACAAGGAGTGGCTCCGATCAGGGAGTCCATGTTTAAAGAGCAGGGTTTAAAAATAAAACAATGGTTAGTTTAAGTAAGAGTTTCAATGTTTCAAATGAATAAAAAAAATAAAGCTGTTCATCTTTACCATATAAAAGAAGAAGCCTTTTTCAGGAAAGGAATGTCGTCTTGTCAGTCGCCCCACTTCATCCTTCAGCCACTTTATGTCACCTTTTCCTCTCTGCACATACTTTTCTCATCACCCTATCTTTGCTTTTCTCATCAACATACTTTTGCCTTTTTCTCAACATGCTTTTCTACATTTAATTTTGTTTTGTTTTTTATCATTTAATTTTAGGTTAATTCCTCCATTTTAGAAGTATTTTCTCTATTAAACTTTTAATTTCACCTTATTTTATGCCCTATTTCTTTTCTTTTTTTTTAAGATTTAATAGCTTTTAGCTATTTTTAGCATTAATATGATTAGAAGCTGCTGTTGCTGAATGTACTCAGAGAAATAATTGAACTCAAAAGATAAGAATTTTGAAATCCATGATCATCGGTCAAGTTCCTGGAACTATCTCATTATAAATGTAT
The DNA here is from genome assembly GCF_000732505.1 of Cyprinodon variegatus. Taxonomy (NCBI): domain Eukaryota; kingdom Metazoa; phylum Chordata; class Actinopteri; order Cyprinodontiformes; family Cyprinodontidae; genus Cyprinodon; species Cyprinodon variegatus. The sequence goes on from NW_015152261.1 coordinate 81,471, forward strand.
TAAAATCCTTTAACAAGAATAATAACATGTTTTAAAAACTGATTTCCTATTTAATCAAAACATAAAAACCTGCATCATTAATTTAGGGAAAGAATCGACAGAGAAATATGATTTAATCTGCATAATAATTTGTCTAAATGATTTTATTAACAAATTAAGGAGCAGATTTTTATTTATATACAATATAAATATCAATTTGTATTTGATATGGCTGAATTTAGGGAAGTCAAACAATGAGTCATGATTTTGCAGCACAGGTACTGTAGAGAGAGGTGTCTGAACCTTCAGGGCTTCAGGGGAGAGTTTAGTTTTGTTCAGTATGAGTAAATTGATTCTGTGAACTCTTTTAGAGCTCACAAAATGATGCTGCATGAATTTTAGTATACAGTAGTTTGTCTGATTCACATGTTTGTTTTGTTGGCTCTTTTCTCCCCTTCAGTGCTGTATTATGTAAGAAATGTGTTTGTCATGTTACAATAAAAGTAGGGCTGCAACTAATAATCTTTCTATCTAACCTATCTATGGCTCTTTTTCTTTTTGATGAATCAATAACTAATCGGCTAACAAAAGGTTCCTTAAATAATTTTTTTTTTTTTTTTTTTTATAAATTAAACGAGGTGAAACTAAAATGTTTCCACTTGAGTAGTTCTGGACAGAACATAATGACAGACAAAACATTTTTTTTTCAAAAAAGCAAAATGCTTTTTTTATGTATTTTTTTACCATTTCGATATAATTAATGTTCTAAGTGGGTTGACATTTATTTCAATTTTAATTTATTTAATTTCATTTGATCGAGTAATCTGATCAATCATCTGCACTATTCTTTATCTTCAAATAAAAATACAGGAGAAATCCACATATAACACATAGTTAGACTATAATTGGTTAAATAGGCAAGTATTTACCTTCTATATTAGTGGCTGCAAAACTTTTCAAAGTGATAAAAAGTCCCAATTCCTCATTCATCAGAGCCATTGATGCTTTAAACATTGATAAACAGCATCTACTGCAGAGCTAACCAATTAAAAAACCAGCAGAGTCTGGATTAAAATCATCAACCAGTAAAGGTCCGGAGACATTTTTAATTATAATCTGTTACTTTAAACAGAATTTAACACTAAAATAAAATGAGATGTTTATGCATCCATGTTATAAATTGACTCTTTAAATAAAAAAAATAGAAAATGTTTCCATTTTAAAATCTAAAGTGTTCTTTTAAGTAGAGAACAACAATTGTTCAGTTTGGTTTATAGACAATTTCCTGATTCACATATTTCATAAAACATCTGAACTGACTGCTTTTTCTTTTTTCTGTCTTAATGTTGGCAGTGGGCTTTAGGCTGCCCTGTAAGGCTTTAAACCTGGGTTTGAATGGAGACTAAGCCATTCTCAAGCACATATCAAGGTGCTCATTTTGAGCCTGGATCCAGATTTATTGTTGATTCTGTTCATGGTGGAGAATCCTGCTTCACAGCAGCAGGTTGAGCAAAACATCCTCACTAAGACACCTTCAAAATGAAAAGAAGGCAC
>NW_015152261.1:83535-84756 GCF_000732505.1 Cyprinodon variegatus
AAACATCCTCTAAATGTGCAGGGTCATCTTTGAGCACACCATTTCACTTTTCTTTCACCAGTTCACCGCAGTTCTTCCGCAAGTCCACACTTTCTCTGCTCTCTTTTTCTCATTCTCTTCTCCTTCTTTCCCATCGCCCGGTTTGCCACAGGTTTGCCTGCTGTGTCTAAAAGTAGCTGCAGCAGCAACCCAGACTGAGAGAAGCTCTTTGGATAATTTGTATCACATGCAGCCTGGAGCCAGATGCTCTGAAGCGGCTCAAGTTAAATTAGACATTGTCGTCGGACAACATATGGTACTTTATAAATGTTTTAAATCAGGTTGGGTCTGGATTAGCCAGCAGGTGGGTCCGGATCCAGACCGTGGTCCGCTAATCCGTCCCCTCTGATCTAGTGTGTGTAGTGCTAATAAAATTTGTATAAATGTAGTAAGATATGCTGCTGTTCTCTTTAAACGAAATGCACCCTGATACTCAGGTCGCATAAAGACTTTTTCACACAAACAAATTTTATCACTCACTAGTAAACTCTCCTGTAATGTCACACACAAACAAAACAGCCTCTCCTCGCGTACGAGATAATTCTTAACACTCCACAGTAAGGTTCTGCCAAAAGTTACGTGATACGTGGAGAACTGTCATTCTGACTAACCGACAGCAGAAGGCACCATACAATCAAAACAACTGAAACGTGCCGCCTGCAGGATGGGACGAGGTTTGGCTGAGGAAGACTGACGTGAGGTTAAAGCTAGCATGATGAGCACACCGCAGGTGAGTTTTACAGTGGGCACTGGTTGGAAATGGACGGTTTCCTGCGTGATTCCTGTGTGATTCCAGCGTGAATCACGATGTATTTCCTGAGGCCAGTTTTTTTTTTTTTTTAAAGAACTGCAATGTACCTGGACAACCACCAGGCGGCACTTGGGAACTTTTTTTTCCCTCCTTAATCCAGGCTGTTAAGATGCTGTCTTTAAAGCAGGTTTATTGGGGATCTTGGTGTGATATTGTGCTATTTTATGATGTTTTTGATTAAAATAAAGTAAATGAATTAATTTAACATAGTGACTGCATTATCTTATTTCATGAAAATTGTTGCATACTGTATGGGTGCAGTTATAGATACACCCTGCGATCTTATCTGAGAACTGCTTATTTCTATTTATCTCCATCTCTATTATTTAATGAAAAATGATTATAATTAATCTTTTGGCAAAACAAATAAC
>NW_015152262.1:0-34359 GCF_000732505.1 Cyprinodon variegatus
CCGGTGATGACGTTTGAGACTCCGCCGTAAGACATCTAGCCTTTATTATGGATATCTATGGATGAGACAGCTGGAGTTGACGAGCAAGAGGAGCCTACAGTAAATGCAGCAGGGTCAAAAGGCCAAAGAAAAGGAAATTAAAATAAACAATTATTTAGGCATGTGATTATTTATCTTACCGTGTGGTTTTGTCTGTTTTCAGTTCTTTGATAAATATCAGATTTGAAATCACCCATAAACCATTTAAAAATTGGTATGTCCCCTTTTGTTTGTAGGAATTTATGTTTTCATATTGAAAAATAAACTATGTATTCCTAGGCCTAGGCTGTCATTTTAGAGAATACCCGCTGATTCAAAAGTTCAAATGTCATCAATTTTGAGTGATGATCAATATTCATAGTATTCATATCCATTAACTTCAAATCTGAAACTTTTTACAAATTCAATAGAACGGTATATTTGTTTTAGTTTTTAAAATTAAATTTCTTTGAAGAAATAGATCATAAAAAAAACTCACAGCATCACTACTGAGAATAAATGTCTCTAAATGTGTTGCTTATAAATCAGATTCATAATCATTGAATAGAAACATTTTTAGAAACTGATTAATTAATTAAACATTTATGACCAAAGAATATTTCCCAGTAATTTATAATAATTTTTTATGAGGAGTTTATGGGGACTTGTAACAGTGTTCTTCATTAAATAAATTAAGAGTTGAGGTCTGGCTCTGCATAACTTATATAATGGTTCAGTACATCTTAAGCTATGTTTTTTAGGCTGGTTTAATGTTTTCCAAAATGTTAACATTTGAAAAGTATTTAATAAAAAAAATAAATAACCTTTTGTTGCAAACCATTACCCTATTGTTCCATAAAAAAAAAAAAGCAGCATTTAAAAATATATACACACCGGTATAAATATTTTTCAAGAACTTATGCATCTGTTGGTGGAAGTCGATCATTTCAGGGGAATTCTGTATATATCTAAACCACATTGCAAAGCACAAGAGAATAAAATTTACCCGAAGTCTGCTTAGGTGAGCACTTAGCCAGAGTATGGATCAAGGGAGTAAACGGGGCGGGGCTTAAGACTACGTTTGAGAATTGGGATACTTATACCCATCAGCAGGAAGATGCATTTGAGGTTTGTGAAGGAAGGTGGATGTGTGAGTAATGCGATAGTGCCAAACAGACTATGAAGGGTTATTGACAAGTTTTACACCAACCTTTTACTTTAGTGATGAAGTGCTACACTCAGACAAAAATACAAACAGTTGACATAAACGCATTTAGAGATAGAAAGTCAGGAAACAAATGTAAGTTTAGTAGGAGCTAAAAGAGTAGAGAAATATACTGATAAGTTCTGCAGAGAAGAAGTGCCATGGTAGATATTAATATTAAACAACACAAAATTAGATTGAATCGTGTACAGATATTGGGTTTTCACAATACTAAAATTTCAAACCCAATATCAGAGAGAAGAACAAGAAGAAGAGAATAAAATCAAAAATAATTAAAGGCATGAGAATATTGTAGTTAACAGGATAAACTTTCTTCAACCCCAAAATGTTTTCTCAACAGAGTCTCAGAGGCATACTGGTTGGATATGTGTGCAAATAAATTCAAAATAAACAACCTAAATATAACACAATATTACAATTGTCTGATGTATTATTCTTTCAAAGTGCAAGTAATTCAAAAAAGCTAAAATAGCAAAAATATGGAAACAACAATTTTATTCTTTAGTACCGATACCATGACAAATTATTGTGGAATCTGAATATAGCGATCAATATTTTTCAGGGTATTGATTTTTATACAAACCAAGGTAAGGATTCGTATTTGTTTGTTCTTTTTCAGCCCTACATAAAAAATGGCAGTGAAGGAGCCAGCAATCTGCAGAAAGGATGAGGCTGTTTTTGTGGAGAGGACTGTTTTGGTCTCCTGCTTGATGAGAGTCTGGAACAGTTTGTGACCAGGATGAGATTTGTCAGCTGCAATAAAAAAAATAAAATAAAAAATAAAAAAACTTTTTTTAAAATTACAGTAGGATTCCTATTAGAGTTTGATTTTTGGAACTGAATTTGTCATAGGAATTTATATCCCCTATGGACCTTGCAGCATGGCAGGTATAAATGTTGATTCAATGTCTATGTTGCTGTCACCCTCTGTTTCTGTGAATTATTCTTTTAATTTAATTATATTCATCATAAAGTTTTGCTGTCACAGTACAGCATGGCACTTTTGCAAAGTACTGTGCGCTTCAGGTTTGAAGGAAAATGGATCAGAACTTCATCTTACAAAAATTAAAATGCAATCAACAAGTTTTAAATTATTTGTTAAAAGCACCTTACTTGTGAAAACAAAATTAAAAACGGCAATATTTTCTATATGTAACTATGAATAGATTAAAATGATTAAAATAGGTTTCTTCAAGGCTGAGGGGATTTACACTTTGACCATAACATGGTCATTAAAATGGACATTTGTGCTTCCACATTTCCTGATTTTAAACAGTCTGAAGGAGGATGTGCCCAAAGCAGTGACATGTATCAACATTCTGACATAACCAGTGTGAGAACTGCCAACCCATCAACATATATAAGGGACACATCCACGTTGGCTAAATAGGCCAATTATCTCTGATAGAAATGACAGTTGGCCGGCCAGAAAAGGCTATGAAATGAAGCTGTCATAGGAATTGGGGAAATCATTGCTATTTGTAGGAACTCAGGACAGCTTAATATTGGGTACAAAAATACTTAGTGTTTATACTTTCTTTTCACTATCGTCAGAATAATTTTTGTAGATAATCGGTGGATTCCTATAGTCATTTCACTAATTAGTTTTGTTTCAAACCTAAAACATAGAATGAGGTGAAATCAAAGCATGCCAGAGGAAAGGTACGTCACTGCTACGTTTTTATGGATTCACAAACTCAGTACAAAGTGGATGCCAGGGTTATACAATTCAGTTCAATTCAACTTACTTATATGTGACCAATTTATAACTCATGTCATCACGAGGCACTTTTTAGACAATTCTGAATTAGATCATACGGTCAGATCGGGGAAAAAACTGTTTTCTATATAAGGAAAACCAGCATAAGGAAAACCAGCATGGAGTCATTAACATTTGCATGACTCACTCCTGGATAAACATGTAACTACTGTAGACATTCACTTGTATTTTGTCATCGACTCTAGGGCAATCCCTCATACCAAGCATGCATGCAGTGACTGTAAAAACTTCCTTTTAACTGGAAGGAATCTCCAGCAAAACCAGGCTGTTTGAGGGATTGAAATGAACAATGCTGCAGTATTGGAGAGTAAAGACAGAATTAAGAAGAATAATGAAAAGTGGTCCCTATGTCCACCACCAGCATTAGCCTATAGCAGCATAATTATAGAAATAGCTAGGTCCTAGCTGCTAGGATAACTAGAGCCACTCTAAGCTTTACCAAAAATGAAAAGTTTTAAACCTTGTCTTAAAAAAAAAAGTTGAATCATCATAGAATAACTAATGGGTCAGTATTTATCCCTAAAACTAATATGTTTGCGGTAATTTATTGAATTTAGGGTTAATCATTAAAAAAAATAAAAACAATATTTTTTGTCACGATCACCGAGTCTGGGAACGTCCATTTTTGCCCAAGTATAGTAACACCTCACTCCTGACATCTTCCGGCAGCCTAGCGCCATTGTTCCCGCTTTATAAGCAAAATCAATGGGAGCTACTAGACAACCCTACAATCAACAACAATTATTTAAGATTTCGAGAGGACTTCACAATTGAAAATCACGAGAGCTATAGTTGAACTGACAATGCCTACATCCATGGCAGTTGGATATTGTAATACATCGGGTAAAAGTAAAAAAAAAAAATTGCTTTTTCCCCTTTCCAATTCATTATCCACCACGACAGGTTCGTCGTTGGATTGCCTACTTGATTTGCCATCGAACTTCTGGCCAGAGAAAAAACACGTCATTAATCCGTTACTCTCTGCTTTGCATATTGCACTGTTCGTCACCATCATGGATAATAGCGCATTGTTACAAACACCAGATACAGCACTGGGACTTGCTCAACAGCCGATACTGCACTGTGACGTCACAAACCAGAAGGTGGCAGTAGTGTTCTTTGGCAAACATGGATGTCTCCGGTAGAGCACATTCAAATGAAATTACTCTTAATTAAAAACACTTATCATTTATTGCAAAGTATGTAATAATTTTATACTTAAAGTACTTTCAGAAGTTTGTATTCTCAATGTGACTGGACTTTCCCTTTAAAAGAAGACAGTAGTATACAAAGTGTAGGAGTGAAGAGAGAACCAAAGGGGAAATTAAAACTGAGAATAATTATTCAGTGTTTTGTCTAATTTCCTGATTGTTTATGAATTTCTGAAGACCTACTTTTAGCCTTTCACATACTTTTCTTTTCCAAAATGTTTTGCTACCCGCAATCATTGCTTTCTTATTTTTGAACATGCTTTCTGAGTAAATCCCCAGTATAGTGGTAGTGGTAGACATTCACTCCAGTTTTGGTTAGCTGCTTAAGTGGCAGTAGATTTGATAGAGATAAATATCAAAACATTTAAATTAAAAGAGACAATTGAATTGTATTTAGACATGTTGTCATACTGCAGGCCTGGTGTCTCTCTCTCTCTCTCTCTCTCTCTTCTCTGCAGGGCATGATGGGCAGGTAAGGTTCATCTCTGTTGATTTGGAGCCTACTCAAGGAGCTGGGCCAGAAGGAGGGCGTCAGTTCTTTCTCGATACCAGTGTGGTATATGACCTACCAGCTTGCTTCAAGATTTTTCTTAAGCCAGCTCTAATTCCGTGTCTCTGTCTTTTCCCTCCCAGTTCACCAACCAAGCCAATTGAACCTACAAGCCTGGACCTTCCTCGTCCATCCTCCAGGAGCCTGCCTGTCTGTCCACCCTCCTACTCACCATCACCAGAAAGAAAGAGAGTCTCAATTTGCACGTGGACCCAGGACACCATCCTTCCAGGCCAAAAACAACCTCAAACCCTGTGAGTTCAGCATTCTCCACCTTCCCACCTCCTCTGACCAGTTATTCACCATCACCCTATCTTTTCCCCAAGCAGAACCCAGGAAGATCCTGCCAGACACCATATCCTGTTCATTATTAAATAAATCTTTTCCTTAACCTAATTGACTGTCTATGTGGTTGCCCTGATTCAGAGCCCTTCTTCTCTAAATATGACACATGTAACTGTCCTTTTAGGATGTTGCTGTACCGTTCGTCCTTTTGACATTTTAATCGTACTGCTGTTTTGATTCTTAATATGTTTCAATAATTGTTTTAAATTTTATGAATTGGCTAATACACGTCTCTAGTGGGTTTTTAGATTTTTTCTTGCCTAATGTATGCAAAAAAAAAACTCTACTGACCCAACTGTGTAATTAAGAGAGTTGTTTATGCTTTTATACCTCTACTACAAATGTGTTTTTTAACAAGACACAGCCACATGATGTTGAGCCCCGTACCATGAATCAAGCCCAACATAGTATTCAGTTTAACCAGTCCAGAATAATGGCAATCAAGTGGTACAACAAAGCTGGTTATCAACCCGCTAACTAAATCTAGCTTGAACTGGTCATGGATGTATTTGATTTCAGCAGCTGCGTCCTCCAAGAACCTGGTTTATCTGGGCCGTTTCTCATTCGGTTTGTTTGGATCTGGCAGCTCTGTCCTCTGGAGGACAGATTTGTCTAACCATGCTCCACTGGTCATCAACAGCTAACCTGTAGAGGTGGTCAGTAGCACCAAATTCCTAAGGGTGCACATCACAGACAACCTCACCTCACCTGGTCTATGAACACCACCTCACTGGTCAAAAGGGCACAGAAACACTTGTACTTCCTGCGGAGGATGAGGAGAGCCCACCTGCCCCTGCCCATCCTCACGACCTACAGAACCATCATAGAGAGCGTTCTGACCAGCTGTCTCACTGTGTGGTGTGGAGGCTGCAGCGCCTCAGACTGGAAGAATGCAAGAAGAGTGGTGAGAACAGCAGAGAAGATCATCTGGGCTCCTCTATCCTCTATATAAGACAATTGATCCCAGTGCTGCGTGTCCCGAGCCCTTAACATCAATGGTGACCCCTCACACCCCACCTTCTTTGTGAAACGGAAAACTCGGTTTCCCTAATTTCAGGTTTATTAAAACGAGAGTTTTCAGTAAACCTGTTTCATGAAACTGACCCCTGGTCATTTCCATCTCTGCCTCATTAGCACAGTGGTTTTAAAGGTTATTTGCTTAATCTCTGTTTCCCTGCCTGTAAAAAACCTGTTCCCTTGTTTCAGGTCTGTTTTCCAAGTGAAAAACCACCCTGTATGTTTTCCTTATTTTTTGTTGTGAAAGTACTAATCTTGTCCTTGGTATATATTTTGCATTTGAGAATCTCACCAAACCAAATATGATAGAAAACGAAGGTATTTTCACTGGAAAAGCGCAATCCTAAATCCTCCAGGAAAAAGGTTGATTACCCATCTAAAAGTGGTCTAAGGAAAATTATCTGGGGGAAAAGAGATATTTCATGATTTCTAAACCAAATGGATGTGATGTTGCTAAAATTATAGAGCTACAATCATAGCTCACCAGCCCTGACAGAAGATTATTACTTCCTGCTTTTTGTTCTGTTTCAGCTGAGATTGGTTTTTAGAAGCTTTTAGTTTAGTGTGAGCTTTCATTTTTGAAATAAAAAGAAAGTCCTTTACAGATTCCTTTTGTTACAACTCAATATTAAAAAAATTAAATCAATTTTATCAACAGAGAAAATCATTTAAGGCAGCTTTTGTTGCTGCTCTTTTCTATAGTCTTTTTATCATGAATTACAGATAATTCTATCTGCAGTTTTCTTCAAAAATCTACATTTCTTTGTTTTCTGTTATGAGAGGGTCATTATCTCAAGTCAGCCGCCTTCACTTTCAGGGAAGTTTGAATGGCGTTTCTAAGTGTACCTAAAGGGGTGTTTTTATTTCTAATTGAAAATGTAAAAGTTATTATTATTATTATTATTATTATTATTATTATTATTATTATTATTATTTAGATTTTGTGTAGCAGCACCTGACCAGCATTGATTTTTGTATGTGCTGTGCCTTCTGTTTGCCTCTTGATCATTCACCATAAACCAGAGCAAAGAGCCATATCATGAAGAGCGGCACGAAAATGATCAGAAGCAGAAGAAGGCATGTGGGCTGGGTTCCTCTCCATCATCTGACTCTGATGAAGAGTAAAATGACTTTGAGGAATTTAATGTGTGAGAGAAAAGGAGGATTAGCAGATGGCTCAACAAAAAAAAAAGAAGATCGCTGCATGTTGTCTCAGGCTTCTGATAACACCATCCCTGCAGCTGCACCATCAGGTCTTTAATGCAACGTGAGCACTTTTTGTTAATTCACTGTAGCTAGCTAAAAAAACCTTATCTGATCGTCTTCAATGGTTTTATTTCTCTGTTCTTTGGAACTAAAATGTGTTGAAAAGCATTTTGAATTAAACTTGTAAAAAACTCCAAGTACAGAGATCGATGGAGGTTTTTACACAGCTTTGTAGGATCTATAAAGGACAGCTCAGACCAACTTTTTTTTGCTAATAAACTATATAAATGGAGTCTTATAGTAATGTCTTCATATCCATTATTATTATTACAATTCAAAACACCTTTTTTCATAATTTTCTTGCACTGATCTTTTGGCAAAATCTTTTGCTTAAAAAAAAAAAGTCCACTGACTCTATAGATGCTCTATGACAGATATCTGTAACCTGGCATATCACATAAAAGCCTCTAACTCAATAATTTTTTTTTTATCATTGTCAAAAACATGAATGCAACAGTTTGGTATCAATTAATGACTAATTAACTGCATATTTCTATTTAAATATTCTAAATTTACATCAAAAGAGTATTTTTAATGCGTACAATATTCTTTAAGCATTGAAGGGAATTAATATACTGGTGCCCTACATGCAGTGCGATGATGCGGTGGGCAATGCAGATGAAACAGGTCCCTCTCTAACATGTCTTCATACCGTGGTGGACCCAGTCTAGATATAAGACTTACATGACAGTGTGATGCCGTCACTATGCCTCCAACTGATGATGCACCATAGCTACTTGGCGCTAGGGATATCCCTCTGGTTGACTAGTCACTGAGCATGACTTTCACCTGGGAGTCTGGTAATTCTCACCCGGGCTCTCTGTTATGTACTGCTGAAATACTGAGATTGTGGAGGACACAATTTGTCTATTTTCACTATTTATAGAGTAAGCAGTTAAGGGCTGCTGGCCTTCTTCACAGAACATTCCTCTCTTTCCTCCATTGACTCTGTCACTAGAGAAAACTCCTCTGCCTCATGAGACCATTTTCTTGTTCTGTTCAGTCAGCATAAATAGTCAGATTTGCATATGGGTAGCAAATCAACAGGTATATTGTCTGACAGGCATTTGCTGTTAGACCAGCATAGATGTTATTAGTCATATGACCTCCTGACTTGTGAATCTCCAAGTGAAGTTAGGTGTCAGAAAAGCACACACCCAATTTTCAGTCAACTATATAAAATCCTGCATTTCATATAACTATCATTTCTGTGATCACTTGCAATGTTTGTGTTGCTGTCAATCCGTCTGTCAGTCACAGCCAATATCCCGCCCATTCCTCAAATCCTGTAAGGTGAATTTTCAAATATAATGTGGGTAGAAGTGGCACCTCTATTGTCAGAGAGGTGGCATTAGAGACACTAGGGACCATAGTTAAAATGTTTGCAATGGGCCAGAACAGAACATCAAATCCTACCTGAAATTGCTAACTAAGGTTATACAATAAGATTGTTATTAACATGGGATGTAATCACACCTGGTTACGATCAGAGGTCTCTAAAATTAGTGTTGCTTTGGTGTGCAAGTTTGCCAAAACAATTTTGGACTCCACCATTTTCTTAGGCTCCTTCCCTGATCCTACCAGTGATGATATTTTTAGCCATGATGACATTTTGTCATTCAACAGCTTGTTGTTTAGGTGGTGTTTTAAAAAAACATGTCATCTATATTGATAATTGGTAAACTTTTGCTAACTTGGTCTGATTTGGAGAAACTGCATCCAACCCAATTTGAAAAGTGCAGCTTTCTTTTAGGAATCTGGCAAAATGTATATACCCTTTTCTTCTAACAGTTACTTCAGAGCGTTAGCTGGAGGCAAAACAATCTGACAACTGCAGGGAGGCAATAAAAACCACTACTACAGAGGGAGATTTTAACATTTATTCATTCATACACAGGGATTTTAACATTCATGCAGCCATTTAAGGAGAAATCTTAAATGAAGCCATTGCCATAAAGCTATCTTAACCTCGATTGGATTTTTTTCAGTGTACATAGTCCAACACATTTTCATCTTCATACTTTGGACCTTGTGCTGACACATGACATTGATTGTGAAGAAATAACAGTATTTCCTCATAATCCTGCCCTATCTGACCAATTTTTAGTAACCTTCAAACTTATTTTAATATAGTTTTTTTCCTCGAAAGGAAGATTTCACTTTAGCTGATCATTTTCAGATATTCAGTAATACACTTAAAAGAAAATATTACTTTTTTTTTTCTTTTTTTTTTATTCCTCTGTACAATACTGCAGAGGGCAAGCATTTAATTTGTTGGTTGGTGATTTTATTGATGGTTTATTTCTTTTCTGCACACTTTAGACAACTTAGCCCCTTTTAAAGAGAAGAACTTTATTAAGAGGAGGCTGGCTCATTGGTTTAACCGACTATTGTGTACTTGGAAGCATAATGCCAGGCAACTGCAGAGAAAATGGTGCTTTACATGCCTAAAGGAATCCTTTCTAATCAAGAGAAACAGTCTACTGCTGTACAGTATAAAAAAACCTTTGTGAAACAGGAATAATAATAGAGGAGAATAAGTATAATTTTAAATATCTCGTCAATCCAGAAAGTAATACCAAAGGTACTATCTTCATTTAAATATTTAACTGGTATGTTAGATTTAAGGATTCCCTCTAATTTCCACTCCCATTTTAGATATGATTATGATATGTACCTCTGGCTTTTAAGGGAGCTTTGATTAAACCTTTATCTAAGAATCCTTCTTTTGATCTGACAACTTGGTCAAATAAAGACTTATGCTGTATGTAACCTTCCTTTACTATCTAGAAGTTTTGAGAAATTTGTTGCTAAAAAGTGTGTGAAAACTTACACCATAATGAATTATATTAAGGTTTTAAATCAGGTTTTACAGCTCATATAAGCACTAAAACAGCACTGGTGAAAGTCATTAATGATGTTCTCATGGCCTCAGATAATTGACTTGTATCTGTCCTTTTCGTATTAGATTTCATTGCTGCATTTGATACAGTCAATCACAATATTCTTTCATAAAATCTTGGACATTCGGTAGGAATTAAAGGAAAACCAGTAGGCTGGATTCAATCTTTGCCTGAGAGATTTTTGCTGATCCAAAATGCTGCAGCCAGAGCTATGATTAAAATTAAAGAAGAGATTATAGTCTTCCTATTTTGGTTTTCCTTTGTTGGTTTCCTCTTGAATCCAGAACAGAATTTAAAATCATTCTCATCACTTTAAACACCCGAAGTAACCAAGCATGTATTTGATTGGGAGTGGCGGTCTAGTGGGTAGGGCATAGAGCAGCTTGGAATCCTGAGGTTCTGTACCTCAGGTTATCTTCTGTTATCTCTATAGTTATGCTACTATAGGCTTAGACTGCTGCAGGGCATTGGGACAAAACTTCATTATTGTTTTTCATTGTATCTCTATCCTTCCGTTCTGCAGTATCTGTAATGGTGCATTCACACCAAACGGTTTTTGGGTGTCTGATTTACAGGCAAAGTCTATGGGGGAGATTCAGCAGTGTGTCCGAGCATCGGGAGCTCAGAAAACTGAACTTTCCTTCTGGACACCGGCGCGTCAACCAATCAGAAAAGCTGAAACATTTTTTGGGGGGAGATAGAAGCTACAATCTACATGTTATCGTTTCTGCAGAGGTATCTGCATATGAAAAAATAAATAATTGCCAAAGGGTAAAACTCCAAAGATTAAATAAAAGAAAAAGCTGAGAGAATGGATAATTATGTACAAGGAACAGAGATAATTATTACTGCACTAAAACAATTTTTTAATGAACTATGGTCAAACTTTTTATAAATACCAAAAAATTAACTAAATAACTTAAATATTTGATTGCATATTCTGGTACTTGTAGTTTTTACGAGAAACCTTAAAAAGTCTTTATATGCACTTCCAGTCTCTATGAATGGCAGCAGGAAATCCCCCAAAGGCTGGCTGCAGCAGAGCTTTCAACAGGGATCTTCATGCTGCCGGCAAGTGGTATGCTGGAGGTCTGGTGCTCCGAACGAGTACTACATATTTTAGTAGGATCACAATCGTGATGAACTGACTGCACAAATAATGTTTTGAAATGTACTTTCTTGCTTAAAAAAATGTATGAACTATTTTTCCAACTGATCAAAGTAAATAAAGCCATGCGGTTTTCCAGTTTGTATGTACAGTACAGAACAGGTAAACAACTGGGGTGCAGAACATTCAGAGCTTTGGCTCAGCTTTAACTGAGTAACTGTTTTTATTCTTTTGAAATAGAAACTGGCACAGACCTTGTCTGCTTGACTGTTTCTTTCCTGTACAGGGCGGCCTGTGGAGCTAGTTTACTGTTACCTTTTCTAACAGAAAATATGTTTCTTTTGTATTTCTACTTTTCTCTCCTTGAACCCCCAGTCAACATTGGCAGAAGGCTGTTCACACTGAGTCTGGTTCTGCTGGAGGTTTTCTCCAGTTCAAAGGGAGTTTTTCCTCTCCACTGTCACAGCAGGCATGCTGCTGTAGGTATGAGGGATCACTGTAGAGTGAACAATAAAATGCAAGCAAATATCTAATGTTCTTCCAGTAGGAGCGTATCCTGCATCTGATTGACTCTGTGCAATCAGCTGGTTTCTGCTTAGATCAAAAAAGGTTTCACCAACCTGACTGTATGATCTGAATGAATTGTCTGTAAAGCATCTTGAGATGACCTGTGTTGTGAATTGACCCTTTATAAATGAAGTGAAATGAACTGAACTGTAAGTTGCTATAACAATCTTTATTTTTTTTTCATTCAAGCTTTATTTGCCTGCAGTATCTTAACACAAATGGAGCTACTCAACATCTTTTTATTCATCACTGCACTACTCAAAAGCAGAGCAGGGTTAAAAATAAAACCTTAACCTCAGCACAGATACCTCTCCTCTCAAAGCTCCCACCCGTTTTCTGATCATTCACAGCAGAAAAGGAGAAGCTAATAAGGCATTACATTGGTTTTTATTAAACATAGCTCCAGGCTCCTTTCCCCATCATCAGAACACATGCACAAATGTAAAAAATAAACAAGATAAATCTGAGTTATGTGAGGAATTTTAAAGATGCTAAGGTTTTCAAGTATTTCATCCCTTTTTTGTTGCTAGAAATAAACAACTCATTCATTTTAACAGCAATTCAGTTTATACAGAAAAAATGTTGCTTTACATATGAACATAAATGGACAAACTGAGACTAGTATCACTTCCATTGAAGTAACATTTGAAAACATATCAATCATCCAGCACAGAGCAACCACCTTACACATGCTGCCAGACAGAACACAGGAATGTCCAGACATGTATTGGATCAGCACTCTTCACCGGACAGCCAACTATTCAAAGCCCATCTGTTCGCTGACAGCTCAGAGACAATGACATTGTGTTGATGACAGCAATGATGCAAATTTGCACAGAAAAGACAGTTTAAAGAGCAGAGTAAAAGATATGTCTCTGCTGTCCTCTAAATCATTCATTATTGTTTCACATTTTGTCGTAGAACCACAAAGAAATCCCTGCGCTGCTTTCAATGATAACGTATAAACATAGGTGTTAGATCCTTTCCAGGGGCCAGATTGGGCCCCTAGTGTTTGGCATGGCTGACCCAGACAGCATATGTACCACTGATGGTAAACCTATAAGAAATCGGTATTATTGATGCTGAACTCACAAGATTACTCAGAAAAAAAACCCAAAAGGTTGTTTTAATGTAATTTTTTAAGCGTGGTCTGTTTGAAATTGGATTTCACCTTAGTCAATAGTACAAAGCCTTGCTGATTATTTCAAGAAGAGCACTGTAGTTTCTCCAATTTTTCCAGTTTCATAAAAATTGAGTCTGCCTGTGTTATTTCATTTTCAGAATAAATAAACTTGTTCTTTGAAGGTCTCAGAGGTATTTTAAAGAACATTAAGAAAAAAACAGCCTCACAAGGACCAGGAATCCAACAGGTCAGGAAGTTATTATTCATTACAACAGTTAAATTATAAAGCAACATGTAATAATTTGACACATTTTTTCTTTGACTAATTGTTTTGTAGAGTGCTATATAAAGAATAAAGCAGTATTAGATTGCCTTTTTAATTTAAACTGTCGACTGAAACACAATTCATTTTAGTGTCTCACTACTTAGTTTTTAAAATTGTATAACCTTTAGTTTAGGAATGTAGGATTTTGTTTCTTTTTTTAAACACTAACATAACTTAGCAACGTAAATTTGGTTTGCTGTTGTTTTTAGAACACAGGAAGGTAAAGGGCTCATCTACTGTTGCTATTTCAGAATCAGAATCAGAAATACTTTAATAATCCCAGAGGGAAATTAATTACAATTTATTTGATGAGAATCAATACTGTCGACCTGATATTCATCATGTTGTAATGGTTTATTACAAGAATATTTCCTAATCTGTATATAATTCTGAGAAAACCAAACTCGTGTCTGAGTGCCTTTCTTTACCAGGGTTCTGGTACCAAACCTTTACCAGGGTTTAACAATTGCGCCAATAGAAGTTCCCTTGGTTGGAGAGTTAGGGTTGCAACAGAGATTTGAACCTCTCTTACCACATTAATCCTGCCTTTGTGAATGGGGTTTTTAGTTATGCCAGTGGACACCAACAAAAACGACTTTTAACTTCTTTTAAAATAATGTTTATATATATATATATATATATATATATATATATATATATATATATATATATATATATATATATATATATATACATGTTGCATCTCCCCATAATGTCACATACTGAGGTTTTCACTGCAGCACTAGGTTGTTTAGCATTGACTAAAGTCAGTTGGATAAAAAACTCAGCAAACTTGTAATAAATGCTTTTGCAAGTCCTTTGCATAAATAGTGGATAATGTGAAATCTACCAGCAAGTGAAAGCTGGAAGCCTTAGTATCTTCCTTTTTTGTCTTATTCTAAGGTAAATATGGCAAAGATAGGTCAGTAAAGACAATGGCCAAAAGCAGCTCCTAGAGTATCAATGAACACCTCCTCCAACAAAATGGGAAAAACACAGATGTGAAAGGTAATTTAACTTTTTCAAGCTGATATTTATAATTAAAATGGAAATAGGAGATGTTTGATAAATTGACAAGTTGGCTCGCTTTATCCACCCTTTGCCCAAACAGGTCAGTCTCAGGCAAGCACCTTTTTTAACCTCTATGATGTATTCTGCTCTTTAAATCCTAGTAAGAGAAAGGATCAAACCAAACAGATGTAAAATCTTAAGCGCTCCACTGACACTTGAATTGAGTTCTCTGGTTATTCTGGTTCTATTCTGGCTCCCTGAGAAGAAAAAAACAAGCGCTTATGTTTTAAACTGGCCGCACAAACTTAACAAAATGACTTCATGTTTTACTGAAAAAAGACTACATTTAGTATGTAGAGAAGTTTTTCAGTTCTGTTCTTACATAATCATTTCACCTTATGTTCCAGATTCTTGTATAATCTTAATCAGCCTTTCCCTGCAGACTGATTGCATGATTTCTGCCTGATGTTGTGATTAATCACGCTGATTTGTTTTTACAGATGCTCAGCTCACATGTTATTCCCAGACTTTGAGAACATATTGATTACTTTCCTAAAATCCCCACAGAATAGACCTACATCTCCATGGTCTTCTCTGGGTTACTCCCATCCGTGATGTTGGTTTGTAGTTTTTTGACTGACATGCAGAAATATATGAAGAACCAATGAATACTAATGTTTTATTTACAAAAAGCAACACAAAACGAGAAGCGGAGAACTGCAGGAAGTCAGTTGAACTTTCTGGTTGGTTGACTGGAGGAAGCAGGAAGGAGTTGGTTGATGACAAGGGAATAATGATTGATTTACTTACTTGAGAGATGAAGCAGAGCTAGAATGGATCCGAAGGGGTTTGATTCAGCGGGCTTTGCAGACTGTATCCCAGAGGTTTAGGAGAATGTCAGTGAAATCTGAAAGCGTTGGTACTTGCAAGAGTACTGGAGAGCAGGAAGACAGGTGATGAAGACTGAGAACTGCTACACACAGGTAAGACATTTTTCATTAAAGTCGAAGGGAAACGGCTGTTTCAACTGTTGCATTTCTGAATTCACGAATGAATAAAGTGAATTTGATTGGTCGTTTATCAAGAGGGCGGGATTGTTGTGGCGGAAGGTTTGCAAGCAAGTCTGATTGTGGCCGGTTTCTTGGAAACATTGTTGCTTACCAGTTAGCAACTTAGTAATAGTAGGTTCCCAATGGGAAATTATATTGCGACCAATTAGCACTAAATTGATGACTTAGCAATGGCACTGTCAATGAATGCTATGGACAGCGGAAACATGCAACAGGAGGAGAGTTTTGTGTCTCAGAGTATTAAGTTATAAGTTCTCTTTTTTGTTGCTGTTGTTCAATAAAGGTACGTTTTAAGATAATTTGAGGCGAGAAAAATATACGTTTAAGCATCACTATATGGCCCATTTACTAATTTAATGTGTAATTTTAAAAAATGTTCGGAGGATCGCGGCAACCATTGGACCTCCGAAGCTAATGGCAGCCAGGTCTAACAGCAGCCCGTCTGCAGCAGCCCTCTCTCAGCATAGCCGTGTGTGAAGGACCGCTGGCTAAGATGGTGATTTTTTTGTTTTATTTGGCAAATTGTTAATTTGATTTGTGTTTATCTGACTGTGTTAATTATTATTCCTCTACTAAATGAAAAAAGTAAATATTCATTATTATCTAGAGACTATTAATAACAGGAGGTGAAAAGCAGCTCCAGACAAGCCGAGCGTGTGCTGACGTCAAAAATACGCTTCTGTTCCAATTGACCCATGTTTTTGCTGCGTGCTCCTGTTCTCCCCAAGTCCACACTTATCTGCGTTCTTCTCAAGGACATACTTGGCGAGGACAGGAGTCCATACTCGCAATTGAGAATTGAGAAACGGCCAGGATTCACTCTCCAACTATACACCTGTAACTGTCACCACTACTCTGCAAAGATTCTTATTTCAACCGGTGCGTATATTAGCTGCGACATATGAATCAAGATGCTGTGAGCAAAAAAATTTGATTGACAGATGACCATTGATATGATTGGTCAAATTTAGGTGTTCAGGCTCACATATAACTAACTGGCCTGCATAACATAACATAAAAAAAAACCCACAGATAGGATTTTTTTTTTTTAAATAGAATTTTGTTTTTAAATTTGGGACCATATATGACAAAGAGTACATTTACATGCATGTTTACGCCAAATTGATTTTACAATTAAATATGATTTCCCTACGACTTTTTAGAGGAACTGAGGTTCATTAGTTGTGTAGAACATCAACACAGTCCACATTAAAAGAGTTTCACAAGAAGACAAATTTCACCAAGAAGGATATTCCTGGTTTAGGTCTTTGGCTGTAATACTATGAGGGGTGATTGTCTAGCTAAGAGAAATTATCCTTTGCTTCCTTATATACATGCTGGTGATCTTTCTTGAGAATTGTTCTCAGGTCTGGAGCAACACAGGTCTGCCCAACCACAAGCAAAGATCCTTTCTGTGACAGGAAGCTCACTCACACAATTAAAACAGAAAAACACTACAGACCCCAACACCATCTGTTGTGTCTCTCTCCCCTCAAACATCCACATATTTATGGGGTTTTTTGTTGTTGTTGTTTTGGTTTGTTTTTTTGTTTTTTGTTTTTAAATCAAGCTTTCTCTTCTGTGTGAAATGATGTCAACCCAAACAAAACATCTCCTTTGTTTCTGCTTCGCCCTTGCTGCCATTTCCCCCAGCATGCTTCTCTGTGTGGCATAAAAACACCCACTGACCTCCTGCTGTGAGGTATATCTTCCCCAAAATTTAGAGCATTTATATAGCTGAAAGGTTGATTTTTTTTCCTCACTGTGAAATGTTTCGAGTTGTGACAGTCATTGCAGTACTACACATACCAGAACGCTGCATCAAAGGCCAGCTATAAAAAGCAAATACACTTGTAGGTAAATATTTTTAAATTATTACACCATCATTTACGCCTTATAAATTAAGAAGCACATAGTCTCCTTTACAAACTATGCCTTTTGTTAGATTTCACCTGGATTTTTAACAAAAGGTTCAAAGGAAATTAATAATCTTAAAGTTGCTGCTGAAAACATATTTTGCCAATTTGACATTGGGTTTTTAAGTGATCCTATAGAGTGATGAATGGTTAGGAGGATAGGGAGGCCCTAATGGTTCTATAATAGAAATTAAAACCCTTAGCGTGTTTCTGTATGGGCAACTTTCAGAGAAAAACGAACTTATAGTGAAATCTAATTTTACTTTATTTTGAACTGTAAGCTCATTTAAAGAGTTAAACAAGCATGAGACAAAGATGAGACCCCTAAAACAAGACATGCTACAGTATTTTTTTTTCCAAATTCAGGTCAGACTAAAGTTTCTTGGTCCAACACAAGTTCTAGTCCTTTATTGACAAGTCAGTGACTCAAGTAATTTAGAAATAATAATGATAATTGAACTTTATTGATCTCACATTGGTGAAATTTAGCTCTCCATTTAACCCATTCCCTTGGGGAGCATTGGGCTGCCAAAGTGCGGTACCCGGGTAGCAGTGTGGGGTTAAGGGTCTTTTGCTCAAAGACCCAGTGGCATTCTGTGGGAGTGGGGCTCGAACTCAGAACCTGAGGATTCCAAGCTCCATGCCCTAACCACTAGCCCACCACTCCCCCAAATAAGTCCAAGTACATTCTGAATGATACATAGTTACTCTAAAATTTCTGTTCATCATCTGCTGTTGTTATTATTATAGGTGATGTGAACACTCATGTCCATCCATACTCTTCCTTCCTTGATTTCTTGAACTACTATACTGCTAATATCTAAAGGAACTCGTTGATGTCTGCACTCAAACCAAAAACCATATTTCAGACCAGGAGAGAGGCTCAATAAATGCTGTGCCTCTCTCCAACCTGCAGGGATACAACCTCTGACCACAAGATAATTTCCATGGTATTGCCAATTCCATGTAGTTTTTTCAAGCCTAAAGGCAACATCTGTTTTAGACACATCAAAAACATTAAGTCAGCAGTCTTTCAGCATCTCTCCAATATTTTTTATATAGATGCATTGGTATACTACAGTAATGTCAAACTGAGCACACCGCCTTGAGCGGTGCTGTAAGCCTGATGCCTTACTGTCCACAAATTGATCTACCAGGAACAAAAACAAATCTACTTGTTTAAATACTGTAGGAAAGGCCACCATTCCAACCTAGTATCATTAGATACATTCCAATGGATAAAAAAATGTCTCCACTGTTAACCACTTCCTTAGATAAAAGCCCTGTTCACTTACTGTAAAACAAACTAAAACAATGCAACCTTTTCATTAATTTCATGGGGACTTTTTAACTTCCAAAATTGCTCATACAGTATTCACTTTTATTTTTCAAGTACTCCAGAAACCCAGGCTGTTTCCCCAGCATATTTCCCCTCAATCTGTACAGCTTTCATCTAGTTTCATCAGAAAAGGTTTAAAGGACATTATCAAGAGAATGTGACCCTCTCCCCTGTGACCTTGACCTTCTCCCAACCAACCCATTAAAACCCATATCAATGTCATAAGACCTGATCATACTGTTACAAATTGATCCTTCCAATCTAGTCATGTCCCTTTTCTCCTAAAGAAAGTGATTTTTAGACCATTTCTCAAAAACACATGCTCAACCTAAAAGTCTTCCCCAACTACAGGCCCATCTCCAATCCTCACTTTATTTCCAAAGTATTTGAGAAAGCAGTTGTCAGTGATCTCTTTAAAAAAAAAAATCTCTTCTAAAAATTCCAGTCTGGTTTCTATGGTTCTATGTTGTGGCTGTGGTTATGCTGTGGAGTTAGTTTTGCTGTGTTGTGGCTTTTGTATTGGGTAACCCTTCAGGGCCAACGTTGGATTTCCCCTTCTTGATTTAAGGCGTCAGGCTTCTGCCAAAACTCAACCAGGAGCTTACTGTATACTATACTCACCGAGTGTATTCGCGTCACCTATTTTCATTCAACAAGAGTTTATATAATGTTAAAATAAGCGTAGTTTATACTACACACATGTTTTTTTACGTCCCACAATTACAGTTTAGTGACCATAAGCACAGCTGTCTGTGTATCAGCCTCCTCGCTCATTGATCTCCTCCTGCATGCTCATCTTAAACCAGTGAAAGATATAGATAAAAAATGTTAACCTTCTTATAATAGGCCACTTTTCTCCTATCCCAACCCGGTGACGTTAACTTATCTGAGTGGAGCTAATAGAGCTGATTCAGAGCTTGGTGAGTAGACGTTATACGAATTTGCATAGAAACATCCCATATTAACAAATGCACACCATCTTTCACATTCTGTATGTATGCCTAAACTGCAGCACATCCAATCAAATTATCTAAATAAAAGAAGCAATACAATTATACTCCCAAGAGTAATCTCTTTATTATTGTATGAACTTCAAAGTACTTTAAAAAAGGATGAAATACAATACGTAAAACATACATTGAGAAAATCATATATTGAGGAGAAACAGCCTAAAACTTTGTCTGAATTGAAGTTGCAGAGAGAACAGCAGACAATTTTGTTTTGCTATGAGGAGATAATTCACGAAAGCTTACCGTACTTTAGCTTATTAACAATTGTTCAGTTGCACAGATTGCAACTGAACAATCCTAGTTTTTACTCTGGGTTTGTCCTATATCCAGTAGATGTTGATGTTTTTTTAATGACTCCTTTCTCTTTATTGTTTACCTTTTCTTGATCTCGCAGTTTTTATGATTCTATAAAGGCTTATGTGAAGCATCAGTAACTGCTCCACCTTAGTACCAAATTATTTACTTTTCTCTTGTTCCCATTTTTCTCTGTTTCTTACATAGCTCCCCTCCTCCTTTGACTCAGTTTTGTTTCCCATGATTTTTTGAGTTTTATAGTCTTCTTATTAAATTAAAGGTTTTTGTGTGTTCAGAGATGGGATTCTGCAAACCGTGGTTATAACGATTAATTATGGTATTTAAGATGTTAGTGTCTTTCTGTTCTGTTACACAGGTCTGCCCATTAGTCATTATTCTAGCTAGCACAAGTGAGACTCACTGGAACTTTGGACTCTTTGTGTGTGAGAATTCTAGCAGATTAGAAGGTTTCTGAAGTACTTAGATCACGATGTCTGGCTATAATGCACCATATTATATAACTGTATATAAGAATGGCTATGGCAGGATCAAATCACCACATATTAGGTCATATAGTATTGCATATTTCAATGTATGAGATTCTTCACGATTAAATCTATTTTGTTAAATGTATTGTGAGATTTTTCCTGGTGTTTTATTGTGACTGTTCTTAGAACTGCTAAATACGTTGTGTTTGTATGTGCTGTATAAGTGACCCCTTTTTTAATTATTTATGTTTGTCAATTTTATTGTTTAATAATTGTGTTCCCTCTGTAACCCCTACCCAGAAATAAGCCTTGCATGTTTACATCCCTGTGTTTTCCCATAAATATGCACTGTCCCAATCAAATAATTTTAAAAAGTATCTGATTTATTCCACAAACATTTCCTTTCCTCTCCATTCTTACACTGTCATCAAAGCCTAAAGGTATTGAGTTGCTACCATCTGATTGACTGATTCACTGCCTGGGTTATCACCCCCCTGAAATGGTGCACCTAATGAAGTAACTAGTTAGGAGATAGATGGGGAACATGTTTTATTATAACATGCTGGGTTGTGAAGTTTTTCTGTTCATCTCAGAATATCCACTAATTTACCTCTGCCTCCTGCACAGAGGAGGATCTCTCTAATCCTCTTTTAAAAAGTTTTGTTCCGAATTCATTAAAAATGTTTTTCTTTTTGCCCTTATCAGTTAGAAGATCTTTATTTGTATTGGGGTTTTGATTTTCCTTTGCATGGGGATTCTATCTGTTCCTTGCTGTTTGTTATTCTCTTTTGGTCTTGCCTTCTTCAGTTTTTCCCCTGTTATTCATTTTAAGTTAATCCTTTTTTCTTTCAATAATGTGATGTTTTTTACATCTTCTTGTTAGATCTCTACTTGACAGCTTCCCTTGGTTTTCATTCAGCTCCATTTGTGTTTATCAGTTTTAAACCCTCAGCCGAAGCTAAAAGGGAAATAACTCATTCTTGCCCACCTGTGTCACCTTATTTAGCCCATTGCCTGCATCTGCTTCAGTGTGCTTTTTAAACTCTCCATTTGTCTCCATGTGCCGCTGGACTCTCTTGTTGGCTTACCTTTTCCCCACCTGGGCCATTGGGCTCCTCTTCCCTGCAGCTGAAGATGAATATTTATTATAAAAAACCTTCAAGTTTATCCCGCTGCTCCAGAGCTTGTTTATATTTTGGTCCTAGCCACAAGCCATGTAAATCAGAACAAATGTAAATAATTGTTCCACCTCTGACCAAGCACCAACTTTTTATGATACAATAGCTGCCACAGAGAAACAAGGACTCCTTTTCTGCATGATTGCCTTAGTAATTACTGTAAAAGTGACATGACCAACTGTCGTGACAAAATGTTCTCCTTCTGAGCAGCCAAGTCATTGTCACACAGATGTGCTGCCATCAGGGATCGCACTTAGAGCAGAGGCTCAAACCACTTCTGATTCCAGTCACACAGAAGGTGAAAGCCAATTTTGTGCACCGTAAATTAGCCTGAATTTCTCATTTCGTCAGGTGAACGAAAAAGCGCTCAGACGAGTTATGAGTTTGGATTTATTTCAAGCTATTTGGCATTTTGCAAAAAGCATGCAAATGAAAGGTATGCCCAGCTAAGGTTGTTTCATTTTCCAAAGATTTTTAAAGTTCCATTTTCGAGGTTACAACATATAACATCACACATCATCTGATTGCCAATCAAAAATGAGCGAACGTAGAAAATGACCTTTGCAAATGTCCCTCCAACAGCTGAATTGCCTCTTAAACATGAAACAGAAGTTTATTCTGCTGCCTGCCCACACACACCCTGCTGACCAAACATTCGAATAGCATGAAGGCAAACCGTCTGCATTCCTGCAGCCCTCTGGGGTCTGCTAAAAGAGGACTGTGAGGCCTTCTCAGAGCAAATGCTGCTTTTTTGACATGAACATTCCTATCCGCCAAGTGGGTTTCATTTGAAAGATACTCTGACTATAAATAAATACAGTAAAGCTTAAACACCAAAATATTCAGCACATGGCTTACATTTAGAGGTATTAAAGGGAAAAATGTTGTGCTTTTGAAAGAAAGCTGAACTCAAATGATGGATGCTTTGGATTATGGATAAAAGCAGAGTCTGTCAGCCTCCTCCACATGTCACTCAATGGTTTTATGCTTCATACACTGAAAACCAAAAAAAAAAAAAAAAACACTGAGAGAATAATGGGCTCAGTTCAGTTTGAAAACTCTCCCAGTGAAACATCAGGTAAGCTTTTCAGATAAGTTTCTTAAAAGCTCAAATTATCTTTTGACACTGCATCAAACTGAGGAACCCTGACAGTGAAAAGAAGAAAGGTTTCTGAAAGCCTATTTATGTAGTTTCAACACATTTTAGAATGTCTCTATTACCAATGATTCTGGATTTCAGTGTTTGAAATTTATATGATCATTGTGATTGTTTGTCTCTTAAGAGTCTTGAAAAATAAATATTCTGTTGAAAAAAGCAGTTAGCTGTCAGCTACATTTTATTAGCAGGCAAAAAAAAATGTATTTTATTTTCCATTTTATATATTCAATAATTCAGTCTTTAATGGACCAAACTGCTTTGTAATTTGACATAGAGACTGTTTTAAGTTATTTTTTTTCATTTTCAGAGTAAATACATTAAGTATTTTTATTAAAGTAAGATTTTTTATTTTTATTTTAGGCTCCTTAGGTCGTTTAAAATCATATTTTGCTTGAAAAGCAAAATAGCATACATCTTTACCGGTTTGTGTTTGTTTTTTAAACAAGAACCAATCCTTTTATATAGAGCCAATTCATTTAATCTGGGCATTTAAGGTCAATTTCATGCAGACAGACCGGTTAAAAAGTTGTTTTTTCTAACAGCCCCAGCAGATTGTATCTCACTTACAGAAATCATTCCTCCTGGACGAGCATTTTTGGGTGCCCTTTGCAATCTACATGTAGCAATAACTCTCCTTTAATTGGAAGAAACCTCCTGCAGAACCAGGCTCAGTGTTAACAGCCTTCTACCACGACTGACTGGAGGTTTGAGCAGACAGAGCAGAGACACTAAAGGAACACAGATGCACTGATCCAGAAGTACTTTCTTTGTGAGATAATAGTAAATGATAAGTAATCGCTTCTGTAGTGGCTTCCTTGAGGATAAGCAGATGAGCTCTTAGCCAGTATTCAAGCGTTGAAGCACATACAGTCATTAAATCAGAATCAGACATACTTTAAAGATCCCAGAGAGAAATTACAATTTTAGTACAATCCGTTCTTTAAAAGCTACCTTTGAGCCAGAAAATAGCAATTTTTATGAGATATACAGGGTGCAAAAGCTTAAAATATGTGCATAGACCTATGTTATAGCCTCAGATTTATCAAACTGACTCAAATCTATACATACAACTCAGTTTGTTGTTTAAATTGATCTTTAACGAACTGCACCATACTGTAATTAGAATGCAACTTGTAGCCATGAGGTTTGACTTACTCTTCAATAAAAAAATAAATAAAAAAAACTGTTCTAGTGTAAAAGAAAAAGCAATTGCTTCTCAGTGATGGTCTGTAATTGCATTTTGGACCTTGACCCTTTTTGCAGCACCAATGGTCAGTTTGCTTTTTAAAAAAAATTCTAAAGAGATTTTGTTCATTATTGATTGATGTTTTTGTTTTTACACAATTGCAGATAAATTTTAATGAATTTTGAGATGTTGGGATCTGGAGCTGTACCACCTTCCTCCAGCAGAGTGCGCCGTGGGTCTCCTAGAGCTGGAGTCTTTCAGTACACCTGTGGCGCATCTTCTCATCAGAGACCTGCCCTATTTAACCAGCTGCCAGACCTTGCTTCGAAGCCGCAGTGTTGACCTAGTTTGGTTAGCGACCTGAGCCTAGAACCTAAGAATCTTTGCTGTCTCTAGAGAGAGATTCTGACTCTAATTCTTCCTCACAGGAAACCTGTCTCTACCTGAGGCTCTGGATGAGCTTAACCTACCGACATAGCCCTCGTGAGCCAAACCTGAAGACTCCTATGTGGATTCCCCTGCTGCTCTTGGCCAAGAGCTGGAAACTCAGATCAAGGTCAACCTTCAAAGTCAGAAGCAAGACGCTGCAGCTACTCTTGGACTCTGCTGAACAAACAGTCTCTGGACCCAACAGTTCCTTCTCTCTCAAAGAGAAGCCCGGACACCTTCAAAGTATTCTGCTGAGTAATCAAAGACTCATAGACTCATCAGTCCGTTGTCTAATCAAACTATCATTTCTGCAGACTCCAGTGAACCAGCCCTGACCAGTTCCAGTTCCAGTTTATGATCTTGTGTTTTGTGCAAACTCAAATAAACTCTGTTGTGTTCTGCATGTGGACTCAAAGCTTAAGACCCATCATGACATGAGACTTTACTGCAAAATGTTTAGAACAGATTGTGATGATTGTGTTTTCTCTAAGGTAAGACCGCCTGTTGTCAAAATATTTTCTCTTTAAATGACTTCCCTTTTTTAATTAAAATTTGCTCACCCATGAAAAAAATGTTAAAGATTATAAAAATGTCTTGTCTTTGAAAGGGTTTAACCACTGATATTTCGGTTAGAGTTTTCTGTCAAATTATCAGAGTTTCTCACAATTAAGTTTACAAAACATTAAATTCTAATTTAATTCTAATTTTAGTTTAGCTAACAATGTTTCTTTAAATGCTGTTTTTAACTATCTCTTTAAGTCTTTTTCACCTTATAAAACACAATGGACACTAGAGGGTCTTTTCTCTGAAGATTATTTATAAATAAACTTATAATTTCTACAAGTTATTTGTCAGAAGCTTTAAGTCTCGTCTGTTTTTTTGCCTGCCTAAGCCTGCAGTCCAAACCAGGCAGGAATCAACATAGAAAAACACAGCGGCAGAGCGTGTCCACTGATGAGCATTAATTATTAGTTTTTAACACACATTGGGGGCTTTCTGTTTTAGTAGGGTGAGAGAACAGATCATTGGACTTCAGCTGTGGGTAGTTTTATCAGAATCCATACAGATCAAAAAAAGAAATGGGTTCCATAGCTTTACTTGAAAAATATTTTTTGAACTTGAACACACTTTGGGTCTACATCAGGGATAAAACACTACCAACCTTCATCACTTTTTCTTATGTTTTAGATTGGTGAACAACCTGGGAGATCTGGGTCTCCTCTCCATCTGCTGCTGGATAATGAAGCTCCTGACAATCGGGTGACTTTAGGATCCCACCTGTCCTCAGCACTGAGCACCAGTACTGTGTGCTCATGACTGTACCTTCACCACACGACCAATTCTATCATAAAGTTAGCTGATGATACCACAGTGGTGGTGGTCATCCCTGGAAGAGGTGAGACAGTGAACGTCTGTCTGTCTGGTGCACCACCAACAACCTCCATTTGAACACCTTCAGAGTCAAAAGAATGGATTGATGAGTTCAGGAGGTGTAAACCAGGTAGAGATGGTGCCACGTTTTAGGTTCCTGGGCACCTACATCAATAAACACCTCACCTTGAAAGCCAAGTCTACTTGGAAAACTGAACTCTGGTGTCCTTCTACCTGCGGCGTTAAGCCAAGGCATCTCAGTGTGGTTTTCCAGCTGCACTGTGGCAGAAAGGAAGCAGTTCCATATGGTCATAAAGACTGCCCAGACTGCTTGACTGCTATCTTTCTGCTGTGGAGGACATCTACAGGACCCACTACCTCTGGAGAGTCTACAGCATCTTCAGGGTCCCCTACCATCCTGGACATCTCCTGTTTGGACTCCTTCCATCAGTAGATGCCTTTCAGGGAATAAAGTCAAGAACTAACAGACTAACAGTTTCTACCCAAGAGCTGTTGTTACTCTGAGCAACACATTGCCTAAAACATACCTGAATGATAAATTAAAGTTATTAAATATGAAATTCAGACTTAGAAACATAAATAGAAAATCAGAACCAAAAATATGTTATTTTTTTGGAAAGTTTACACTTAGCTCCCTTACCATTAGCTCTGCATTCGAACACCCTCTGAGCTAAGGTTATTTTTGAATCAGCAAGATTGTAAATACAATGCTTTCTTGCCTGTTAAATGGCCAACCTGTCTACCTCATTCCCCACGTATTTGTTTACAACCAACTGAAGTAAACTAAGATACAGTACAGAGTTGGATTTTTAATGAGTGCAGCACCAGAGAATTGTGAGAAATATGCGGACCTGTTATGCATGTCATATTCATATTCAAGCTCGTTCAAATGTGGACAGAATTATGCAATGGAGGTCCACCAACAGAGTAAACCCTTCCTTATCTGAGGTCTGTCTAATTATTTCAGGCAACATCAATACTTACTATTGTTTGCACCGTGGGCAAGGATATTATAATTCCCCTGTAGCAATTTATAGACCAGGTCTCTGCATTATACAAAAATAACTCTGCTACAAATAAAGGAAATTGGATTTTCTTCCTAGGATTTAAACTAAGGAAAGTGGATTCCTCAAAGAGATAAAACATGGATTCCATTATCCTTTTGCTTTCAAGGACAATCACTCGAGGACTGACTCTCTCTTACTACTTATGTCTTAAAGTTGAGATATTTCATTAGGAATATATATATATATAGTATGTATATTTTGTTCTTAAAATTGGAATGTTTACTTTGTTTTCTTATGAGCTTAAAGAGAAAAGAAGTCGTATTTTTTATTTTAGAGTACCTTTCAGTACCTCATGACCGTGTTAAACAGAAAATCCTCAGCAGTAGTTTCGACTCTGCTTTCAGTGGTTTCCCGAAGTTTTACCCTCCTGCTGACAAACCACCTGGGAGAATTATCCACTTAGAATATTGCATACCTTGACTTCCCTGCTTTTGTAGTGGAAGCCCATTTTTTTCTGTAATTGCAATTTAATAACTGAGAATCCTTGTGGTTAATCTAAAGAAATCTTTGACATTGCCTTTTGATAGTGTTATTTTATGCATGAGTAACATGAAATAATCTAAGTAAGTTTGGACCTGTTTTTTTGCTTCATATAATTAGTCTTTAAAGACATTTGCCAGAAGTATATTGTTTTTTTTTAAATTAAATATTGCTATTAAGCATTAATGGAAGATAAAAAATGAAATTACAGGAGTTTATACAACAAAGCTTTTTTTGTCTGTCAACTGAGTGTAAATAGATCATTTATAACACGAAAAGGAGCATGAATTAACATTATAGGGTGGGAGGATTGGCAGTAAGCAGAATATTCGTTTTTCATGTAAATTATATCTGACGCAACAATAGGCACCTCTCCTGTTTGTTATCAGTGAGAGCTCTTTTCACAAATGGAGAAACTCAGAGAGCAGTGTTGAATGGTGCAAAATGACGATGTTCGGTTTCATGTCATGCCTTCAACATTAGTGGTTTCTAAGTCTGGTCGTCAATTATCACCACCCTGCATGTAGTAGATGGATCTCAGCTTCACCCCAACTGATTTAAATAATTGCATGACCTACTTGGTAGCCATCAAGAACTGCAGAAGCCTGTTCATTCATGTAAGTGAGCTGTGTGGGAGAAAAAAAGACACGTAAAACCTGAATGGACAGTAACTGCTTGAGGACAAGGGATGGAGCCACTGCAGTATACCACAGACATTTGAAAACAGAAAGGGCCTCATGGACTAATATTACCTGTTGGCGCTGATGTCCTCCATGTTACTTGTTTGGCAGATGAAGTAAAGTATTTATGCATTTTATCAAGCCTAACTCAGTGAACACTAAACTTTTCGTGCTTTTTGTTTTCTAAAAACCAATAATATTAAGAATGGATGGATGGATGGATGGATGGATGGATGGATGGATGGATGGATGGATGGATGGATGGATGGATGGATGGATGGATGGATGTTATCTATTTTAAGCAAATATATGCTTTCGGATTTAAATTGTTCAGTAAAAACAGCCCTTTACCCTCCTCGTTAATGATTTAATTTCAAAGGCCATAAAAATGTCAAATTACCTCTTTCTACATATTGCTCTAATAACTGTCAGATTTTTAGGGAATTGTTTCAGTTTACTAAATTTCTGTATACCCTCCCATGGCTATCAGCATGCTCTCATAAATCCCTTTTATCTCACTATGCACATCACTTTATAACCTGCAGGCAGCTCTGCAAATAGTAGGCAAGGTTGAATGTTAGCCTTAATAAGCAAGAAATAGATTTCATTTTACATAATGCCAGCAAAACTTGGGAACAATTTTACTTACAAACCTCAAATCTGTCAAAAATCTTTTTTCTTTTTTTTTAACTATATATATAGTTAGATAGATGAGGACAAAGATGAGTTGAAAATAATTAGCCATGGTCCTAAGAATTTATGGTAATTAGGGCAGCACTTAGAAATATCTGATGTTGTGTCAAGTGGTCAAATTAAGTGTGGAAGCTCATCACATATGTCAATTCGTAAAAGGAGAGTTTAGGGGAAAAAAAAAAGTTGGGTTTGGATTTGGCTTTGCTGTAAAGAGTAGGGATACTTTAGACTTAGACAACATTTACTGTCATTTTGTATACACAACGAAATTTCTTTTTGTATAATTTATCATTTCCATTTTCTATAAGTGCAGCAGTGAGCAAATGTAAACATTGTGGGAGAATAAACATGGTGCAAAAAAACACATTGGTGTGGTCAGTTTGATGCAGACTCTGTGACATGATTTACAGTTTATCCAACATGCAGCAGTCTGATGGCAGTGGGGAAGAAGCTGATTTGGAATCTGCTGGACCTGCATCGAATGCTTTGAAGTCTCTTCCCAGAGGGCAGCAGGGAGAACAGTCCATGGTGGGGGTGTGAGGGGTCACTGATAATAGTACAGGCTTGGGACATGCAGCGCTGGGATAAAAGGTCTTTTATGGAGGGAAGAGGAGCCCCGATCATCTTCACTGCTGTTCTCACCTTCTTAAAATCTGAGGCGCTGCAGCCTCCACACCACATAGTGAGACAACTGGTCAGAACGCTCTATATGGTGCTTTTGTAGAAGGACGTGAGGATGGGTGGGGGCAGGTGGGCTCTCTTCATCCTCCACAGGAAGTACATATGCTTTTGTGGCCTTTTGACCAGTGAGGTGGTGTTTACAGTCCAGGTGAGGTTGTCTGTGATGTGCACCCTCAGGAATATGGTGCTGCTGACAAACTTTAGGGCCAAAAATTCAGCTGATGCACAGAATCAAAAGGTTTACAGTCTTTATTTTTAAACAGGAGTAGCATATGGCAGCCTTGATGCAACTTTGACACAGGATCACAGGAAAAGTGTGCAGATCTGAAGCAAAGAGATATCAGTCAGTGAGTCAGAAATCGCACAATCTTTAGGTCAGGATTGACAAAGCTGTCAGGGTTATTCCAGATTGGAAGGAGGGAAAATGCATGAGCAATTGAGGTTTAGGATGTTTGAATAGCAACCTGTAAAACTTGCAGGTGTGTGAAAGAACTCAGGTGTTTAACTCTGAAGAGAAACAGAGCTGGTGTTGGGGAAGCGTGGTCCAAATACAGTCCAGGTTTAGCTCTAAGTGGGTCCACTGTTTCACAAAGTCAATAATCTGGCAGGCAGAGGAATCAAAGCCCTTCAAATCAGAGTTTGTAAGAATAACCAGGCATAGGCAAAAACACGGTCATTAACTCAACAACCTGGCTTGACTTGACAAAGTTTGATTCTGTTTACATGGAGGTTGAGATAATATATCTGTAAACCCATTCACACCATGACAGAATGGAGATTAGTATTGGTGAGATGAAGTTATATATAGCAGGTTTGTTATACTGTGCCATCAAGTGGACAATAAATGAAAAACAGCCACAGCAATCATACTGACGTGACCTTGGTGTTTAAAGCATTGAAAAGCACCAAACTGAATGGATAAATGAATAATAGTCATGATGCCAATACCTAAATTCTGAATACAGTATGTTCTTTATTTTACACTTAGCGGATCAAAACAATTAGAGGAGCTTATAACCTTGCTAGGGACAACCATTTATTTACATTCACTTAAGAATAACAGCTTCTCTCTCAATTCTTGAGATAATTTTACCCAATTTAGAGAATACACTGTCACCAGGCAAATATAAAATAAAGTTAGCTAAAAAAAATGGAAAAGCAGGTTTTTACAACTAGGGATAAATGATCTTGGTCTATCAGGAAAAGGAAGCGGAAACAGATTGCTTACAACCTCTCATTACACTCAGAAGGCAATGGGAGGGTCAGTAGCATTGTGCTGTCCCTTATATTTTGAATCAAACTGGTGATGCAGTACAGGAATTACTCTCAATACATTTGGATTGTGAGGCTTCAAACATCCACATATATCATAAATACAAGCTACAATACGTTCTCCACTAAAATCTCTGTGCTGTGCTTTAAAGGCTCGTCACAGATGGACACAAGACTAATTAAAATATTCATGCAGGGACAGGTGAACATGGCTGACAAATAGCCACTGTGAAGTGAGATATTGAAAACAAGTGATAGAAACAGGCATGTACATGACATGAACACAATAGAAACATGAATCATGACATTTAGTATAACATCTATGACTGACTTAGGTTTTGCTGTCATTAAAAGCTTACATGTGCCTGAGCATAAAAAGGACACAAAAATCAGGTTTTCTTTCTGTTTTAGTTTTTTTATTTTTTATGCCAGGGCCTAAAATCATTTCTAAAACTACTGTAGAAGACTTTAAAGCTACAGTGTGTAATAATCACAGGGATATACAGTCAGAAATGTAATATATTATACATAACTATGTTATTTATCATCATCTACGAGCTCAGTCTCTTCACCTTAATATTTGCGTTGCCTTAGAATTCGTTATTTATAATTACATAGGAGCGGGTCTCGCAGCCATGGAGGCAGACATCTTAGCGCTAGGGCAAGCGCAGAGCCAACAAACTAGCGATTGCGAGATCGCCCATTACGCTCGAAAGTAACTACGGCAAGTTGAGAGAGATGAACTGAGATGTTACTGAACACAAAGACTAATGAAATACTATCTGTAAAATTATCTATGTAAACAAACCTCATCATTTGAGAAGGTAGGTGATGCGGACGTCGTGGAAGACATTTTGTCCCGTAACGCTCGCCGTACTGTTGGGGGGGAGAAGCGGTGGGGGGGAGATGTTCATGTTGCTGCGGTCTGCAGTCTGGACGTTAGATGTCGCTGAAAATTACACACTGTAGCTTTAAACTATAATATAATTACAGTATGAACACTGGTATATTTCATCAGTCTGTAAGGGCTGATGGAAACAGGTCTTTTCCTGGTTGACTATGTAACGATTTATCAAAGTCAATGATTGTAGGTTCTACATTTATATGAGGAGTTACATTTCACTCAAACATTTAAAACATGATGAGTTACAATCCTACTGCACTGCAAGTCAGTCGCTGACGAGTCAGGTTGGGGGGGTCAATCACAGTGCAGGAATATGGCACAAAACCAAAGTCATCATGTGACATTGCTTCACTACAATTAGATTTATTACCTCATCTATTCATCTTTCACACAACCACTATAAAAGAATTGTAGTTCAGTCCAACTGCAGGTGACTGGGAGATCAGGACTTTACCATGCTATGGTCTTTACCTGTTCCTCATTGGAAATGATTTCTTCCTTCAGGCAAAACAAAAACGCTTCTGTTCCACGAGAGGAACCAGAATTGACTAAACCTGAAATGCTTTAATGTAAAACAGTATTAACAACATTAACTGTTTTACAGATAGAATGGCAGTAGTTCAAGTGTGGAACAGAATTTACAAAGGCAATGGAGTGGAGAAAGTGTATGTGTACATGTACAGTCCAGAGTTCATGAAGGAGGTTCAAACTCCAGAGATTATCTAAGCAAGGGGGGGCGAGAGCCTGGGGACAATCAGAGAGTGTAGCATCCTGACAACCTGGTGAAACAAGCTGTAATTCCGTCTGCTGATGCTGACTCAAAGGCTCTGCAGACTCCGTTCCGATAACAGCAGGCCAGTGAGGCTGTGTGACAGGTGGTTGGGGTCACAAGTCATGAGGAGGGCTTTGTGGGTGACAGGAGTGCAGTATATGTCACAGAGGGAGGGAAGAGACCCCAATGATCTTCTCAGCTGCTCTTATTAAATAGTAATAAAGTTGGTAGCTCTGTTGCCCTTCAGGACGAAGGCCCTGGGATTGCCATGAAGAAAGCTGGGAGTTTGTTCTGACCATGTGGAAAATGTAACCCAGGGTAGCCCAACTTCTGACTCACAAGGATAGCTGTAATTGCATTTATTGTAAGACCCACTGTGCTACCTGAGACCTTTAGGAAGACATTTTAGCATTCTAAGCCATAACTAAAGCACGATAGGTAAAAAATCAAGTTGTACATCAGGTCACTGAAGCAGTTTAAAGGCAACCAATGACAAATTAGTGTAGAAGCAAATCCACACTAATCAAAGCTTTTACAGCTGGAGACAGGGTGACAAGAGACACAAAGTCCAATTGGCCCAGCACATGTTAATATATTCTCCAATAATCCAAAAACATAACTGTTAATTGTTGACTCGGCGAGCATGACTGATTATCATTACTGTGTCTTTCCTTTATCCTGTGAAGAACTAGATGTGTCCAGGATAAACCCTGCCTCACAGGCTCTCATCTCTGCTGGAGATGAACACCAGCCCCTCCATGACCTTGCAATGATAACTAGGTATAGACGATGGATGGATGGTGATTACAAAAGAACTCTATTGTTCGGGACAAACGAGGATGTGTGTCTCTTTCCTCCCCAGTGATTCCCCCAATAGGATAAGAGTTATTGTTCCAATTCACTAAAATATCTGAATCAATTGTCTTACGATCAAAAGCGATGAGTCAGGCCTTGCTCTCTGATTTATGGCTTTGGTCTAGCTCTGCCTTTTACTTATTCACAACCAAAAAGTGTAACATTATATGATTGTAAAACAGAAACGGTTGATAAATAATTATATGATTTTTTTCCTAATGCATTATTCTTCTGTTAAATATTGAACAAACTGGAGGGTTTCTGTTAGAAGCACCTGAATGTGTTTATTAATTTCAGCTGATTACATTTTTTTTTTTTATTCTGTATAGTTTGTTAAGAATGAGATATGACAAGACACAGCTGTTGTCCCCACAAATCGCATAAATAACATATTATTTATATCCACTCCTCTCTTCTGATGAAAAAGGGGTTCGGAGGTTTCATCAAGGACAAAAGAGCTGTCAGTTTTGTTGTTTTTTTTTCATTATAGGGACATGAGATGAGAAAAAGATTATTTGCATAATGATATCTCCATAGTCTGACAGCAGCCAGCAGAATAAAATGAAGGGTTGGTGGGACTCATCATTTCACTATATGAAATGATGCAATCCAATGTTTCCTTGGTTTTGATCACACAAGAAAAGTGAATATCACACATTCATAATTGATTAGGGAGCCTATAAGTAGAAGAAAATATATATTTTACATAGATTGAAGGTGATAATTGACGCTGGTCTTTTACCATTGCCATTTCATAATTCAGTTTTTATGAGTTGTTTGACACAGGAAGGTCTGTACTAACAATTGGTCAGATTGTACCTGTAAGAGGACCATTTTGTACCTGCTTATTTTCAATCATTTTAGCAATTTAATGTTATTTTCTAAAAAGCATCCATTAGCTGACATTTGGGACGAATGAATTACTCGCAGGTAGGGTTGGGAATTGAAAAGATTTTCACGATTCCGATTTCCTTTTCGATTCTATGAAACGATTCGATTCTTTATCGATTCTTTTTTCCATTCTAATTTTGGGGAAAAAGGAGAA
>NW_015152262.1:35148-62679 GCF_000732505.1 Cyprinodon variegatus
AGGAACCGGATTTCGATTCCCATCCCTACTCGCAGGTTATTGAATGTATCAAGCTTACTACATCATAATTATAACGATGTACCTTAGTGAAAAGGAATAACCTGATATGCAATTGGGTTAAGTTTGTGAATACAACATTGTTTGACTTGTCCTAATAAGCGAAAGCAGGAAGGAATACAATGAAAAGTTGTAGGTGAAGAACAGAGGTTCAAATCATTGTTTTTTCACACAGCAACAAGTCATTAAAGCATAGACTGTGATTACCGAAGCCATGAATTACTACCTGCACTACCAGTCTGTGATACTGCAGCCTACTGAATTTTACATATATATAGCATTTGAACCAGCTAAAGTTGATTCATTAAAGACTGACTGAATCCAACATATAGAGCGTAGCAATAATCTGCTAGATGAGCTATAATAAAAGCATGGATTTGAATTTGAAAAGGATGCTGAGAGAAATGCTTTGACTTTGGACAGGTGCCACAGATGATAAAAACTGGACTTGATTATGGATGCAATCTGTGCAAAAACACTGTCTATAGAGGAAGCGGGGTGTAATCAGCAGAGGATCCCATGAGAATATATACTTGGTACTCTGATTACTGAATGCTACCCCAGTTGACTGATTGAACAGATAAGAAACACATCTTTTACACATGTGTATAAAACCCAAGCACTGAAAGAAAGTACTGAATAAACGAAAGGACACAGAGAAATTTAATGTTTAAGCAGAGGGGAGAAAAAATAAAAAAATTAATCAGAAGTTAAACTAAACTGGGTAATTTTAACACGGTCCTGAAAACATTTAAAAACACTAGCTGATAGATAGTGGCTCAAAAGCAAACTGGTGACAATAAGGCTAAATATTAAATTACTGTAATATATTTTTTTGTTGTATATTGTTTATTCTTAATGCACCTTTTTCCTCCTTGTTTGCACCTTCTTTGACTTCTATGCCAATATGTGACAAGTGAATTTCTGCGCTGTGAGATCAATAAAGCTAATCTAATCTAATCTAATCTAATCTAATCTAATCTAATCTAATCTAATCTAATCTAATCTAATCTAATCTACTTTGTGGGAAAGTTAGATGCTAGAAGGTCTCTTTTGTTTTGTTGCAAAGTTAAGTCAAATCTATTCAGTCCAGCTCAGAAATTAAATGTCCATTTTGTACAGTGAGCTTAAACAGCTTAACACTTTGCTACCTTTGATGCATCCCTATGTCTTCCCATGCTTTGTTTGGATATAAATACCTCTTTAGGCAACCGCTCTCAGTAATACAGATGAATAAGATGATACACATAAGTCTACTTACTGATGTGCCAAACATCAGACAGCCTGATGCCAATTAGGAAATGAGGCCAAGCACCCTTCTCATAAAAGAAGGCATAAAGAGCATAGAAAATGGAAACATGTCTTAGTTTCAGTTGTGCCGTTACTGTCCTGATGTTAGGCATTTACCTTCCAAGAACAACAAACCAACATACACAGGTCAGAATTGATTCATACCTTGGGATTGGATCTTCAATCATTTTACTGTTTCATTGTATTGTTCTGAAAAAAGAGAGGCAAAAAGACAAAAATATGTCCTTTAAAGAAGTAAAAATATATGATGGTGAAGCATATTTATCCCATGGTGTTTACAGAGATAAAACATTTGTAATAAAAAAAAAGAAGAGAAAAAAAAAGAAAGAAAAAAAAGGAAAAAAGAGGAAGCACATTTGATTGCCTATTGATACTCATTATATTATTACTATATACCTATAGTGGATTTGTTTGGTAGAGATGTTTGTATTTTGAACAAATAGTTACGGTATGGTTTGGCTAGTGTTTATCGGGTGAGAAACTGAAACATTTGGGAATCTCTGCTATAGGGTCAAGATCCAAGAACAGACACTTCACCGGTTGTTTGCGATCAGATTATGTAAGCAACCATTTAAGTAATTTCCATTTCTCTGCAGCCAGACCCCTGGATTAAGATACTGCATTATTTGGGAATTATTTGGACTATTTTGTAGATTTCCATTTGGTTTTTTTATTGAGTCAGATTTAGAATGTTCTTGGGATCCTTGGAATTGATTGGCAGATTATGAGCATGCCAGGGTTTTTTAATGCTTGCATTAACTTATCAGTTTGTTCTGTTCTGCATGTTTTCCATCAAGATAAATTATCGACTGTGGCTTGTTTTATTGCTTCCAGTCCGCATGAATACAATTAAAGAAGGATCGGATGATATCACAGGATATTACTCAACCACAAGATAGCTTTTTTATTATAGCTGGAACATGTAAAGGAACAAACCTCAAAAATGTTCCACATTACCAAACTGGAGTGCCAACATGTCTGTCTGTTATATAACAGCTTAGAAAGATTATTTATTTAAATTGCTGTTTAGAAAGTTCAAGGTAATCAATTATAGAGACACTGTTTCTTTATAACATTCTAATGGTTAATGTTTAGGGGGCTAAGACTCCCCTTCTAATGTTTAGGGGGAGTGTTGGCCTAGTGGTTAGAGCAGTGCGCTTGTGCTCTGATAAGGTTGCAAGAAACCGGTTCAATCCCCACAGCCTGAACTCTGGGTTCCTGATCAAGACCCTTAACCCAACACTGTTCCCTGGGGGCCATACAATGGCAGCCCACTGCTCCCCAAGGGGATGGGTTAAATGCAGAAAGTGCAGAGAGATTTATTATTATGATTAATGGACAAACTATTTTTTAAACCAGATACATATAACTTTAGGCAAAAAAATAAAAATAAAAAAATAAATAAAAATAAAATAAATAAATAAATAAATAAATAAATAAATAAATAAATAAATAAATAAAACAGATCTCAAATAAAGATTAAGATTATTAAGAAAAAGTGGTATCAAAAGAAAAATACTTGTCTCCTTTCTAAATAATGTACTTTACACAACCACAGTTTTTCAAAAGGTTAAATCTCATATTAAATTAATATAACATATATTGAGTAACATTTGATGAATAGAAAGGAACTGTTTCTTTAACCCAAACTTGTTGGGCCTCCGGGGTTTTACTGTTAGTGAGCTTCCTGTCACAGAGAGGATCTTTGCTGGTAGTTTGGCCGACCCATGTTGCTGCACATCTAAGAACATTTCTTTATCAAGATGACCAGCCTGTATATAAGAAGGCAAAGGATCATCTCTCTTTGCTAGATGATTACCCTGATGGTATTATAGACAAAGACCTAAACCAGGATAATCCTTCTTGTTGAAATTTGACTTCTCTTTAATGTGAATAAAACTGTGTTGTTGTTCCAGACAACCAGTGAACCTCAGTTCCTCTAGTACCAACTCTGTCAGATCTTACTCACATTCTCCTGGACCTCTGGGGTACAGTCTACAAAGCCCGCTGAATCAAACCCCTACAGATCCATGCTACGTTCCCTTTATCTCTCAAGTAAGCAAATCAATCAGTTTTCATTAACCAACCAGTCTTCTTTCTCCCCTCATGCCAGAATGTTCCTGCAGTCCTCTGCTTCCAGATTTTTCTTTATTTTTATAAACAAACGTTACAATTAATTCGTTCTCTGTGTGATTCTACATGTCGGTCAAAAAACTACAAACCAACATGTCATAACTGAAAAACGTGATTTAAAAAAAAAAATTATTATTCAATGTGCAGTTATTGACACAATATAGTCAGTGATATTCTTGGTCTAAACACCCATCCTACTGCATATAACATATTTTTCAACAATTTTTGTTAAACCGGTTTATATATTGACTTAGTATGAGCACATGAAATCCCTTTTATTAATCTACCCCGCGTGCTGAAACTCTTTTTGGTTGTCCAAGATGTAGTACAGAGTATTTTTTTCCTTATTTCCTTCTTTTAAATAAGCCCATCTGTTGCAGAACAGTTTTCTGTGACAGATGGCACCCAATATTTTTTTTGGTGTAAAAGCTAACAGTGGATATTAGAAAAGGAATGTATTTTCACTTAATCTTTAAAGCAGATGGAGCTAAACACTTATTTGACGTCATTTTTCTCTTACTGCTGTCAGCGCTAACAGCATAAGGGAAGAAGAAAGGCAAAAGTCATTAATGGATTGGCTGCAACAAACGAACATCCTCTGCATGTTCTTGGACATGGAAAAATTCTTCTCTGCTATTGTATTTACTGAGTTTTACTATCTCCTAGTTATTTTGAAATTATATCTGAGAAATAACTGGTACTAGATAAGACCGATAGAGAGAGCATACTCGGCAGACATTTCTTCTATGATTTAGAAAACTGCAACAAGCTACTACTCATTCAAATGCAAAACTGCAAAAGTTCAGTCAGCGAACACACTGATTCATTGAGGATCTTCAGTTTGAGTAAGACTGAAAACTACTCTTACACTGAACCTCCCATTACATTAGTCTTACACTAGTGGGAGGATTAATCGTATAATCAGAACTGTTTCTATTAAACAATATACCACATATCTTATAAAAGACTCCAATTTGTCAGAAAGAGGTAGAATGGCCGCAATTGATTCAGCTAATTGATAAAACTATTCATCACCTACAACATTGATTAAAGCTTATATTTCAGAGGTCAAATAGTTCCTGAAAAAACAAAAAAACAAAAAAAACAACACAATAAATTCTATTGACGAGTTTATTACAGTCAATACAGTCAATTGGTCGATGTATTACTGAATAAAAGGGAAAATGCAAAACGGAACAGCAGGAAAATTAATAAATGCTTGCTGGACTTTTTCATTTTCTGTTTACAAGATAATGAATAAAACTATCAGGCAGGACAGCTTGACCTAGTTTCAGCTCCACATGGGGGCAAACTAATTTACTTATTTTACTGTTTGGGAACAGTCTGTTGCTATATCCAGCAGGCACAAACAGTTAGATCAAGCTCATGTAAGGATGTGATGTTACTCATCACAAAAAATAGGAAGTAAAAAAACACTTACTGGCTGCAGGAGTCATGTTTGAGCCATGGCTCAAATATTCATAAACAGGAAATTTAATCAGCCAAGAGTTCACACACTGATGGAAGAGGACAACATCATCTTAAATGGAGTCACTGAAGCAAAAGATGTACTTGAAATTGTTATTAATCCAAATCCTCAAATAGCTAACAAAAAAATGTTCTCCCTTTCTTTCGGAGAGAAACAGAAAATATAAAAGGAGAATTTAAAATAGGAGAGAAAGAAGGATAAGATGGTATATATTAACACCCTCAACACTTGCCTCTTCACCTGCAGAAAGAAAGAACAAACAAAAGACAAATAAAACAGTGCAACCAACATAAATGCTTAGGAGGGCCACCTCTGCACCGGCGACCCTACCATGAGTTTAAATGTACAGATCAAAACTCACTGCTGTAGCTTTAAACTTTGATTGACAGGAAAAAGATCTTATGTACATGGAAAAAATAGATGTTCAAAAACAAAAGAGAGCCATTAAACTAATCATATACATCAATATTTAGAAACGATTTCCACTGCTATATGCAAATCGATATACTCTAATTTGCTATTTATTGATGATGAATCAAAAGATTTCTTATAACTAAATTATCGCACAGAGTTGTTCATTAGGTTAAATACATGAACTTCCCAAAAGGTCTAATTTACTTAATTGCTGTGAGTCACACCTGTGTTTTGTCTCAAAACTAGTTGGCTAAAATATTTCACTGTGTGTTGGTGTTTATGATTGAGTTTGCTGGTAGTCTTGGTTTTGTGATTTCTAAAAATCCCTTGAATAACTCCGGTTATGACTGAACAAAACAAGCTTCTAGAATAAACATTTAAAAGATTTTTTTTTTAAATTAAAAGTTGGTATAACAGTGTGTAGATTTAGTTTAATAGATGGGTCCATGCAAAGACCATACAACCAAGACTCATTCTGCTAATTCAACAGAAGAGTAAACAAACACCAAGCTACAATTATTCTTCTCTATTTATTCTCTATTTAAGATTCAGTGTTTATTATAGAAAATATAAAAAACTTGTGCTTGTGTCGTATTCCAGTGAATCCCCAGGTTTTCAACAAGACATGAGAATTACAGAATCTGTTAAAGGTACACTATGCAACCGGTGTTGATTTTCCAGCGAGGCTCCCCCCAGAGGGTGAAAGTGAAAGTGCACTGTCGTAAATATGCACAGCTGTTCTGGTTTCTCCGTCAAGCCAGGCGCGGTTGTTTTGAGCTTAGCAGACAGACGAACGCAACGAATGACTAAGCATCTGACGCGCGTGACGCGCCGCAAACGCGCTGCTGCTCGAGATGGAAAAATTAAATTTTTGCTTCTTGACGCGCCACGTCAACCAATCAGTGAAGCTGATCTGGGAGCTGGCAGGGAGAGAGACACAGCGCT
The DNA here is from genome assembly GCF_000732505.1 of Cyprinodon variegatus. Taxonomy (NCBI): domain Eukaryota; kingdom Metazoa; phylum Chordata; class Actinopteri; order Cyprinodontiformes; family Cyprinodontidae; genus Cyprinodon; species Cyprinodon variegatus. The sequence goes on from NW_015152262.1 coordinate 41,498, forward strand.
GATGATCAGAGCGCTATGATCACTCCTCTTAAACAGTTTATTGACGCCTAAATTAACTTAAAATGCAGAAATCTGCCGGCAGAATATGTTCGCTTTTATTATCCTGCTGCCTGCAGTTTGGATTATTTAGATGAAAAACACCTACCAGCTGCCGTGGTGAACCGTGAGGAGGCGACCCGGCCAGAGGCTGCTGATGAAGGGATTCCTACTGTCGGCGCACCGCTGGTATGTGGGGGTCTGAGCGGCTCCGACAGAAAAAATATTGTAAGGCAGGATGATAATCTGAATGAACTGACAGCACTGATTACGTTTTCAGGTGTATTTTCTCACTTAAAAACATATTAAAACTACTTTATTCCCCCTGATCACAGCAAATATAGCTGCAAGGCAGAGAAAGGATAGTGAAGCTCCGTCCAACGCGCGTCAGACACACTTTTGCACCGCGCAGCCAGAGCAGCAAAGCTGCTTCAGCCGCGCGTCAGAACTAACTGGTACAAGCAGTAAAAATGAAGCAGCAGACGCGATTTTGCTGCGTCCGGTGTGAAAGCAGCACTGCACAAAGATCGCCACTGTGCTAGCAACGAGCATGCTTTTAACTGGGGGGTGTAGCAGTTCTCACCATAAGGCAAGACCGCCTCTCGCGAGACTTCTGAGCCTGTGGGTGCGGGTCGGTGCTCCTGCAATTGCAAGTACGATATTTCCCCCACAGACCACCAGGGCGGCCGAGAATACCTTTGTTCAACCTGAAATGACTCATTTAATCATCCAAAACATTATGGAACACATTAATTAACTGAAAAATGTTGCATAGTGTGCCTTTAAAACCTTCAAAGAATTAGCAGCTGCTTTTATTTTCCTCATATTAAATCATTACTACAGTATATGTCTTACATGATAATATGCAGCGAAGCCGGTTTTCAAAGCCTTCACTTACAGTTAAAAACCTGAACATTTGTTGACCTCTTTGAGATGATAAAGGCCTATATTTTTATATTTTAAGGACAGAATGTAAGAAATGAAGCATAAAAAAAGCATTTAAGGGTACTTATTTCCTTATGGTTCAGTGTTGTGTTAAATTTGAGAAAAAGTGGTCTTATTTTAACTGCTTGTGTTTGTCCTCATTAGTGAGCAGATATAAAGGCATGTGGCCTGCTGCCTGAGGCTGCCAACATTAAAAGACAGAAAATCATTATAAATAATTAAATAAAAATGTACGTACTAAGGGAGGGGATATGAAAAAGTAAAACGAGGGAGAGAAACTTGACTTTTTGTGAAAACAACAACCAAAACGTAGGAGGGATTTCACAGCTGCATGCAATTAAAATTTTAGAGGTCCTTAGAACCAAAAATGTTATTACAATGTTTAAACAGAGCTTTTTCTTTGTAAAAATTAACCACAACAAGGGTAATCAGTCTTTAAAGATCACAAAGACACAGTATCTACAATATATTTCAGAAAACAACTTCAGCTAGACGTGATCAATGTTTTCAACCAGTTATGAATGGATGAATAGGAATAGGAATATATTTTAAGACAATTTCAGACAGACAGCACAAAATGAATCAACCAACTACACACAAAAGAGACAAGTTAACATCGACCAAACCAAAAACCAATTTTCAAACTAACTAAATGTGCCTGAACATAAAAGAAACAAAACCCTCCACCAAATAAATCTGTCAGTTTATATAGCTAGAGAACTGACATTGATTAATGTAAATTGTCTGAAAACGGGTATGAAAAGGTTAAACATATTATTCATACCCCCTCTCCCTCTAATTGCACTTAAATTAACTTAAAGTAACCATCTTGTTAAACTTGTTTTTATCCAATATTCACACAAAAAAGAAAAAAAAAATATATATATATATATATATATATATATATATAAATAAATATATACACACTTAAGTAGTAGTCATTTGCCAGTTTAAGAGGAATTGTCATTGGTAAATTTTGAGGCAAAAATGTTGCATTTATGTATTTTCTCCCATAAAACTAACAGATAAACTAAAACAATTGAAAAGGTCAAAGATGGAAGAAATGTAGAACATTTCGTCCATGGAAAATTTTCTAAATTATTCTTATTTGCCTGGAAAAACACCATTTTTCCTACCTGTTTTCAACAGACAAATATTATTCAGCATTACAAGCATGTAGTCATAAGCTGGGTCACTGCTGTGATTAATTTAAAGTTACAACAAAAATCCCGAGGTGAGTCTAATTAGACAGGTGCATTTGAGTTTATTCAACACAGAAGTAAAGAACAAAGCTTTCCCCTCAGAAACTGCTCTTTCACACCTGAGGTATTTCTGCATCCTTTGATTTTGAGTTAGGAGAGAAAAGTTGTAAAAGTTTTAAATAAAATATCCATTGCTGGCATAAAAAAAATAACTTTTAAGACCCCCCCCAAAAAAAACAACTTAAAATATATTATTTAGTTTTATGATAACTTGAAAGTGCCTAAATCTCAGGGCAGATCGCTTCAGACCTATAGTCTGCTTAACCATTAAACAACACACTCTTTAGGATTACTTCACACCACAACTTTATTCATCGTAAAATGACAAAGTAGGCATACTGTCGGTTTTAAGTTTATTAATAACAGAACAAATAAATCATTTAGTCTTTTTAGGTTGTCAATCGTTTAAGTACTCAGAATCTTTAACGGCATAGGAGGGATGGGGATCTTGAGAGGGATTATTTAGAGATTCTTCTCCAGTCAAGGAGGAACATACGGAAGAGAATGAAATTAATGCTATAATAAAACCAGTTATATGAAACTGGTAATAATTTAATATAACTGGTTAAATGTTGTAAAAACTAATACCTAAAAGGAATTTTATTTGAAAATATATGTAAGCAGTTACTCACTCTACAGTGTTTCGGTATTTTTAACAAAAATACAAGAGAAACCACCTACGGAGCCTGGAGGGAGATTGTGACAGAAAATAGATGCTGCATTTGGGATATGGCCTGTTTTTAGTGATTCACTAATGCCTGCTTTTAGAGTCTGTCTCACAATAGTCAGGGTTGAGGAGTAGTGATCTGTCACCCTGATACTGAATAGCCATTTACAGAGCTAAAATATAGAGATATGCAGCTTTGGAAACTAAAAAACACTCTGGGTTAGATTTTGAATTTTACATCTATGGAGACACCACACATATTTACTGTACAATGTTGTAGAAAAATAAATGTTATTCTTATTCTTCTGGACTTGCAGTCATCAGGCTTGATTTATACTTATTTAAAGTGGGATTGAACAATGACCATTTAGGATTTTTAAAGGTTTCTAAAATGGGTTTATTTGAATCTTGATTTCTTTATGTGCCATCTCAGGACAAAGCCTTGCTTAACTTCACCAAATCCACCCTTTCTGTATACTTTCCAGTAAAGATAGTCTTCAGATCAGGTTTCTGTGAACAAAGTGCCTAAAGAGTTAATTTAGAATAATTTTTCTCATCAGATTTCAGGAGTGGACCCAACATTTTTTAATCTTTCACAACCAGTTACTAGGTTTAGGGAGGAGTTACATTTTCCACATGGAGTAACAAATGAGCAAAAAAGAATGCAAAAGGAGGCATATTTTTTTACAGCACTATGTGGACACACTGCCAAAGAGGATTCTTGAAGTGTTGTTCACCTGTTTTACTTTAAATTAGTCTGCAATAAAATACATTGCTGTGGAAGGTGTTACTTTTAGCCTGTGTACAAAATTGCTCAGAAGCAGGAAGAATCTGCTTGTACAGCACAGCAAATCCATCAAGAACATTGAGAGCAACCAAATCTTCAGTTGAGACATCTCTAAGGGAGTAGACTGTGCTACTGGTTTCAGCAGTATAGAAAAGCTTTCATGCAAATGGAAGACAAAGATTGATTATCACAAGATCCTCTCCGGGGAGTGGAAAGGAACCCTCTAACAACGTTCAATCAGCCCTCTGCAGGAGGAATGCATTTTTCATAGAGTCCAAAATAGAGGACACAGCACAGAGTTCACCAGAAGGTGCAATCTATTCACTCACATTAAGACCCAAAAGGTCAGATTAACCTTTCCAAAAAACACGAGAAGAAGTCTGAGGTATGAATAAAATAAGAAGCATAATTTAATATGTGGATAAAATTTTAAACTGCAGTAGAATTACAACAGAATGTTGAAAAAGCTCGTATTTCAACAATTCCACACGTAAGCCTCAACTCAAGCCTCTTTATTAACCTCTAATGAAACTATTTAATAAACAAATCTGCAAATAATGTTTAAAAATTGTTAAAATATATATATATATATATATATATATATATATATATATATATATATATATATATATATATATATATATATATATATATATATAAAAATATATATATATATATACCGTATATATAAACCTTGGCAGGCAGGTTAATAACTGAGCATGACCTCACTTTTCACTGTTTACCAATGTTTACTACTGATGTGAGAGAGAACAGTACTAGATGGGGATTACTGACAGTTTGGGAAGTTTACAGTAGCTCTCTGCTCAGATACAGGCAGCAGAAATGGAAAAGACTTTAAGGTTCAAAGCAAATCTGCCAAAAGAATCTCTGAAAAGGGCTTTGTGAGATTTTTTAAGCTTTCTCTAAAACTGCTTCTACTTAATTACAAATTAAAGCTTCACGTTGCCATTTTCACTCACCGGTGGTGAGTCTGACGTGGTGGATAAATTGCAAATTTTCTTTTGGAAAGTAAGTTTGTATGAGCGATGAGAACAGCAGCTTTTAAAAGGAGCGTGCACGAGGAGAAATGGGCTCCTGCACGCTCAGACATGCCTTTAATAGCCATTCCCTCTTTGGAGCGGGTAGGTCTTTTCAAAAATGAACGAAAATCCTCCACTATACCTTTAATAGCACATTTGGTTTTAAAATGTTTTTTAAATGTTTTCTCTGAAAAACAAAAATGAGAAAAAAAGCTATTTTTGATGAGGATTTTGGGACTTATGTTATGCAATATTGTTAGTGCCTATGATAGTGGGTTTTTGTTAAATAAACAATCTTGTCTTTCCTTTTTAAAAAACGTTGCTTTTATAATAAAATAAAACGAGCTGAGACATTTTTTAAAAAATAGTAAAAGACACACCTAACATTTACATAAAATTATTCTGTTTTTAAGATGTATCCATTTCACAAAACTCCTGAAAATGGTGCATACATCTACTTTTTTTTTAGCACAAATCTCTTCAATAGTTAAATCCCTTTTGTTTGCGTCGTGTTCTCTCTAACTATTTCCCGTCAATTCATATGCAGATTTTTACACTTCGAAGTCACCTTTTCCCCTCTGTTTGATTGTCTTCCTCTTGTTACCCAGCAAGCCTATTCAACAGTGGCAGTTTTTTACATGTCAGCAACAGAAACAGGGTAAAAGGTTTCCTCCCTGGGGACATAGTTAGTGAACCTTCTCACAATGCCACATCTATGTTTTAAAAAATGTCAGCTGGAATTTCTCCTATTTGCATGGGGATTTTTCATTTCCCAGTCCTCTATCTGTTGTGGTCACAAAAAAGGTCACCCCGGGGTGCACGTCATCATTCTGGCATAGCTTTGGTGTTAGACGTCACAAGTCTTTGTTTTCTGCGGTTTTGTGTCTTATGACAAACCGTGTGAAAGCAAAGGGTCCTTTTTTTGTATGTGAGTTTTGTTGGAACTGGAATTCTTTTAAAAGTACAAACTCTTCTAACTTAGACTCCCTGAAATAGCTATGCTTCATGTCACTAAGCAAAATTATACTGATTGGAGTCACATCCAGAAGCTATGTATTCATTTCTCTGTGCCTAGACAGTGGTTGCCTGGATCAGACTATAATTAAAGACTTGTGAAAAACAGACCATCAACATAAAGTATATGGTTTTCTTTTAAATAGAGAATTAAATTGAAAACAAAAACACAATTTAACATTATTTGCAGATTTGTTCATTAAATAGTTTCATTAGAGGTTAATAAAGAGGCTTGAGTTGAGGCTTACATGTGGAACTGTTGAAATAAAAGTAATAGGTGCAAAAAAAACATGTTCCAGGTTCAGGATCGATTAAACTAAACCAAGGAAAGAGGAAATACAAGGGCTGGAGCATGAGGAGGGAACAGTGAACTAAACAGAGATAGTCCCAACAGAACAAGATTCAAAACATGCTATAATAAGTATGAAAAAAAAACAAAACAACCAGTGTTTTGTAAGGGTATTTATATGCATCTTGAACTTTTTAAATCAAAAATACAAAGTATTTCATAATGATTTTGTCATAAGGTTTGGGAACCTGGTTTCTGTGGCATCTTTTATTTTGCTGTTTTATTCTGTATTTATTTATAATCAACTACCTGGTTCTTTTTGTGTTCTATCCTTTCTCCCATGCATTTTGTTTCTAATCCAGCACCTCCTCTTTATTCAATAATCAACCCTCCCTCATATCACAGTCCGCTCTCCTACAATCATCGTCCTACGTCCTATTCCTTCAAGGCTGTTTCCTTTTGTTCCTTATTTGGTATATATATATATATAATAAGAGAAATGTGGGTTGTGAGTGTACAGTATATAGTACTTTTTTTCGCAGCAGAGGAGGAATAGAAAAAGAGAAAACCTTTGTTTTACAAATAATACTCTGTAGTGCAACCTTAAGGTAAGAGTCTAGGCAGTTGATGATTGGGATGTGAAGTATGTGGTTGTCAGAGATTTTAGTTGCTCTTTCCCTGAATAGAAAATGATTACGACCAGAATTAGAATTTTTGGCACATACCTTACCATGATGAACCATGGTGGGGACCCTGCTTGCTGTTTTTTGTTTTTTTTACCATCAGTACTGACAAGAACGTGAGGAAGATCTGAGGAGTATTATTGCAAAAGTTAAAATAGAAAGATAAACGTTTCTTGCTTTTTAAATCAGCTGTATTTTTTGCTGCCATGTTTCATACAGTATGTTCCTGTCTTAGTCAGTTTTCCTTCTTAGTCAGTTCTTAGTCATTTTTGCACATCTCAGGTGTTGCTGCTATTTTTCCCACATATCCATTACTGTAAAAATGTCCACACCTGTATATTGATTATTCTTTCTCCAGATGCAGAGAATTTATCTTGTAAAAACACTGTACATTGCAGAATTTTATTTGTTTCTGTTATTTGTGTACACTTTTTAATGTCCACACCTGTAGGACTAATTTTGCTATAATCATATGCTGCTGTAACACCACAGTTTCACAATTGTGGGACAATAAAAGGATTTTCTATTCTATCCTATTCTTTGTAAAATTTCAGTGTAAAAAAGGTTGACATACATTATCATGGGAATTGTATAACCATGGTACTTTGTAAGATTTATGAGTGAAAGAAGCAACAATGTGTCATTAAGCTAATTTAATAGGATCAGTTTAAACACACAAAAGGCCTAAATCAGCAGAAAAACTGGACATTTACTGTTTCTGCTGGGTTAAAGTCTGGTTGCCTCTGATTTAAGCCTGTTTTCTGGTAGCCAAGACCTGTGTGACTGATTATTTTCACTGGCAAAACAGTTAAATTCTGCTGCAGTCAAAAGACGATCACAAAGTGCAAAAAAGCAAAGTGAGCTCCACATCAACTGTAGAGACATCTGTTAGCATGTTAGACAAAAATAATTACAAAGCTATGAAGAAATTGAAACAGTATGGATTAGTTGTTCTCACTACTGAGAAAAACCTTCTTTATATAATGACCCAAGAACACACTGGTGATCTACAACAAGTGTGAAAAATATACTCCAATTATTGTCTATTAAGTAATCCACACTGGCAGTGTCTGGTTGCTCCGAGCATGACTTCTATTAATCATTTTAAACCTGTCCTTTTCAGAAATGTCAAAACCTCTTATTAAACTATCTACCACAGAAAAATCTCAGCACACCTAACCACGACTCATTCAGTGTATGTCAAAGGTGAACATTTAAATGTCTCTACCCCTATAGGTTTGTAAAGTTAAATCTGAATTAACCTCAACATGTCTTGAGTGATATCTTTTGAACACCACAAACTGGGTTAAATTGGGAAGGCAACCAGACTTTTGCTGTTGTTTTGAAGATGTTTCAACACCTATCCGGGGATGAATCAGATTTACTGAAGTTTTCTAAACCTTAAAAGAAAGAGAGTTTTCTAAGCATTTGTTTCTGTCACCGTAGTAACATTCTCCTCAGAGCTAACCTAGTCGGTAGCAGGTTTTCTTCAGAGTTTCCTCGGTCTCCGCTCTCCTTACAGCCAATTAATCTGTTTTATTTTCTGATTTAGTCAAAAACGTTTTTTTAGTTTTGTGCATAAAAAAAGAAAAAAAATCGTTAGACATTAGACACATTAGCTTTTAAAAACAAACTTTCCTTGTCCAGTATATGAAGAACAAATGACATCATTTTTAGATTATACATAAATATATTAATTAATTCCGTGGGGGAAAAGGTATTACTTTTAGGGTTAGGATTAATTCAGTGATAACAGCCTACAGAATCTACTGGCACAATCTCAAGCCATTCTATGGCACTGATTACTAATAACGACCGTTTTAATTCTTCATCTTCTGCTAGATGATTTCACCTAAATACATACATTGATCCACTACCATTCAGGAAATAATGCTGTAATAATATCACAGTAATTTCAGGCTATGGCAAGCCATTTTGATATGTATTAGTTTTACTAAATATGTATTCCTCATATCTGAAAAAAAATATTTTTTCTTTGTTTTAATGACCATCTCAAACAAAATTTCATTTTCCACATCTACAATAGACATTATGGATGTCTAGAAATTCATTTCAAGTTTTCATGTTCCTAATATATATATTAGGAACATGAAAACTTGAAATGAATTTGTTTATATACAGGTCATCATTTGTTTTATTTTGATTATGAAAAAATATATTTCAGATATCATAAATACATATTCAGTCAAGCTGATGAACGTCAAAAGGGCCACTTAAAATGTGTAAACATTTCTAGAAATATTCTTTCTTTTAATTACTTACACATTAAGTTGAGGAACAATCTTCTCCTTCACCATCTTCATCTCCTTTGCAGCTTTATTGCTATTTCTCTGTCCTTTAAACACATTCTCCTTTTTTATATTATTTCTGTATTAAAAAATTGTTCCAGTGTGGTGAAAAAGGCACTTCTGGTTTCCTGTTGTCATGGTGACTCATTGAATCAGTGCTTCACTGGTAATTGCTTTTCATAATTGTTGCGCACATGCTAAACTCTGAGTGGACCTGCTTAGAGTTGATTAAACTAATTCATAGCTCCCACTGTGAAACAGAAATTTCAGAGTTCCCAACTTTAAGCTTGATAAGTTTAGAGTTGCAGATTTGAATCTGAGTTTGTTAAACCTGCTACGGGAAACGGACCCCAAAGTTTTGGACTGATACCTTCATTGTGATACCTTCATCCAATACATTAATTTGGACTCACATCACCCACTGGAACATAAACATTCTGTGTTTAAAACTATGACTTACTATTCCCCAATACAGAGGACAAACAAAAGGAACAAAAACAAGTTAGGAAATCACTCGAAGCATGTGGTTATCCAAACTGAGCATTTGTTAAGTTGGCCAAAGAACTAGCAGGAAGAACAACACTGTTGAGAACACACAGGAGAACACCAAGAGACCCAAAACCATTGTAATTTCATTATGTGTCAGGTATTTCTGTGAAACCCAGAATGATTTTCTCCAAACACAAAATACAGGTGGATATTCAAACTTAAAAACAGACTCAGACAAAAACTGGTTCATCCTAAAGACAGAACACCCAAACTTAAATTGAGTGGCATGTATCCAATCCAGCGCAGTGAGGACTGTACAACCCCCCAGGTACCCAAACAATTACTTCATAAACGCATTGGCAAAGCATAGGAGAGCCAGCAGCTCTGGGCAAGATTCAGCTGTACACTTGCATCGCAAAGACAAACACACACCATTGAAGGCCAAAGGCCAGATTTTGGACAGAGTGAATAGATGGTTTAAAAAGGGGTCAAGGAACCCATCTTTGTGAAAAAAGAAAAAACTTTGACTAAACAGAATGGGAGGATTTCTGTTTCATCTTCTAAGCATTTACAATTCAGTCATGGAACTTATTCTCAAGAAGTTACATAAGCACTCCCATTAGGATTCAAAAGACCAATCACAGCCCATGCACAACCAAGGGCTCCAACAATGCAGAAGAACAAGGGGTGGCTATTTGATTTGCATCCGACTTGGAATGTTTGCAGGTGGATGAACCTCCATGCTGCTTAATTAGATCAGCGTTCCAACTAGAGTTTGCTCTGGAGTGACCCAATAGAATAGACAAAGACTCCTGGATAGGTGTCAAAACATCTTAAAAAAAACTGAACGAAAGTCCAGTTGCCTTCCAGTTTAAGCCTGGTTAGGTTTGCCATGACCCAGATTACTGAGAATTTACACAGGCATATCCCTTGAACACATGAAACCAAAAGCAGATGTTTTTTTTGCAGCCAAACACAGCTCTTCAACACAAACATCTCTTTACTAACTACTAAGCATGGTGGTGAAGGAGTGATAACTTGGGCTTGTTTTGTTAACACCTTGCGCTCATTGTATCATGAACTGCTTGTTGTATCAAGGTGTTCTGGAATCAAATATAGGCAATGGGTCCAACAGTTGAAGCCTGGATTAAAATCGCTGATCTACAGAAAAATCATTCAAAGTCAGCCCTAAATATACAGCAAAATGGAAGTAGAAAAAACACTGTGTGTTCCCATGGCCTGGTCAGAGATCCAACTCCACATGACTATAATTCTCTGCAGAGACCTCAAGAGAGTTATAGAGATAATTTCTGCAAGACTCAACAAACTGAAGCAACGTACGTGACAGAAATACATTTTCAGAGATTGTCATACTGAAAATATGACTAAGTTATTCCTGTTAAAGATGGCTCAAGAAACTAGGCCAATTCTTGGAGAATACTTGATTATTCTCGGAAATGTTGCTTTTGCATCTGCAGAAAATGTCTGTTTGGTAAAACAAAATTTCCACCTGATAATTGAAAAGGAAGCTGGAACAAAAAAAATATTTTCATGTAACCTCTTGAGTAAAATATTTTATTCTGAAATCCGATTTAGCCTCCCAGGCCTGCTTTTAATTTGCCTTATGATTCACTGCCAGTTGTAACAGCAACGTATTTGTCTTGATCTGTGCTTGTGAGGAGGACCAGATGTTGGCCTGTGAGGCCAGAAGAAGGAAGTAAGAGGGGCTGTGTCTCTGCAGTAGGTCAAGGATGAACAGGATGTTGATGAACTAACAAACCAAGAAACACTGACTCCTTTAAAAAGAGTAGCTTGGCTCACAGCTGCCGTTATATCTAAGCTATTTCCCTTTATCACCCTCTGGCTAGTCTAGACCCTCATGGCCTCTAATATATAATGTCTTCATCTTACTTCTGCCCTACCTGAACACCTAGTTTCTCCCTCAACTTTCTCCTTATTTCTGTCCTATTCTCACCTATAGCTGATGTGCCACTTAGTCAGGCTTCCTTGTCTGCTGGCAGCCCTGCTGCTGTCCTGTCCAGATGGGTCCTGGTGCCCAGAGCACACTTAATCAATCACACAAACACAAGCAAACAATAGTAAACCTGTTACCCGTATGCTCTCTTATCAGCTCAGGAACAATAGCTTTGTGTCATGAAAATGCATAAAGAACCGGCTAGGGAAAAGCAAGAGAAGAAGACAGAAGAGGAAGATGAACCAAATGTCTGGACACATACCTCTAATGGCTGTTTGGCTGTGTCCAATAAAAGCAGTGATATACGATCGTGTGTCATCCATGTGTGATGCAGCCAGAGTGCAGCAGCTCCGGACTCCATTAGTCTGACAGTTCGCTCCCTCTTTGCAAACCGCAAAGGGAAAACTCCTGACTTGGAAATGAGTTGGTTGTATTTTGTTTTGTTTTTTTGGTTAACTTGCACGTAGGTTGTAAACAAGAAGGTACAAAAGAGCACTAACAACCAAAACATGAGCAGTTGTTTGTGTTTTCAGCTGTTTATCAAGCTTTTGTGAAAGTAGGGTTGATGCTGGATTCAAACTAAAAGTGATTTTTTTAAATTGAATTTATAAATATAGCATCTTTACTACTCCTGTGTTTGTGTGTAGCTATGTTAAAAGGAGAGAGCACCTTTGGTAAAGATATTGGGTTTTACCTAATAAAATGTATTACAACACCACTTTCCTGTATAATTTGTATATAGTTTTTACATTCATTATTTAATAACCTCTTAAAATTTCTCAGTTTATATATACCATTTATAGTCAATACATACATAGTCTCTCTGCACATGAAAATAAATATTTATATCCTGTATGACACTTCTGGATAGATGCAAACTACATTTTGTTGATTTGTACTTGTGACAGTGTAATGACAATAAAGTTGAATTCTATTCTATCCTGTTCTAAAATATCCTAAACAAACCAGGAAAGACCACAAAGATGAACCCATATTGGAAAGTTCCTGTAAAAATGCCTTATGCCACAAAGGAAAAAAAAATGTGCGAAACAATGTAATCTAAAATGAGTATACATTATATTGTTTGTGATTGGATACAAATCTATAAATTTATTGGTATCCACAATAAAGATTTGTTTAATATCCTTAAAAAAAAACAAAAAAACTTCAAACTGTTTCAGGCAATCTTGCATCATCAAAGGTCTCAGGGCCCCTGGCAGTTTTCAGTTTTTAGCTTCTATAGGATCTAGGTCAAGAGAGTGGGATGGCCATGGAAAAATGCAGAGTTTGAGTCTAGCAAACCTCATTTATGTTAATTTTAACCATGTGTTTTTTAATTATTCACCTGACCTTGTTTTGCTTTTCCTTACAAATTGCATTTGATTGTTTTTCAGAACGTCTTGTCATCTTTAATGATCTGTGAAGTCAGAAACTCTGACAAGGTTCGCACAGCCGTTATAAGAATAACAGGCCAACAGACTTAGACAGATTTATTTTGCCATTTTGCATACACAAGTGTAAACAGGAAGAAATTTTGTTTAGAACAGCTCCCTAGACAATTTCATTTTTTGAAGTGCAGCCTTGATAAGGTAAGCAGCAGTTGTTGCTAAGCTGCTACTACTGCCTCCAGCTCCTGAAGCCCTCGCTTCTCCTGGCTCAGGGGAGGAAGAGGACGATGATGACAATGCTGTGAAGGTTGTAGCCCCCTGGGTTGAAGAGGCTGACATAGTTGAAGCATCAGTGGTGCCATCAACAGGTTTAGCAGCGACAGACACAGTGACACAGCATAACAGATCCTCCACCATATTTGAGATACCATTCAAGGCATTTTCTTTTTCTTTACCATTGACCTAATTTGCGTTGTTCATTGCTAAAAAGCTGTAATCTAATCTCTTTTAAACAATGCAAATGGATTCAATTAAAGTCTTAGAAGTGTTAAGCACACCCCTGTTTCTGTTTTCAGTGGCAGAAATAGAAAAAGCTTTTTCCTGGGATCATGCTTAAACAAGCAGTCGGCGTGTAGAAAGTATTTAATGGCTGCTATGTAGACTTTTTGATGTATGCAGTATGATTGGGAAATGTCTTAACCCTCCTCCATCCTACGGACTGTTTTTCAAACTTTTTAAACTATTGTCCTGATGGTAGATATGGATCAAATTAAGGTGATTGTTATTTGATCATCTGTCATCTGTCAGTTATAATTCTCTTACTTGTAAAGATGAGATTTCATCTAGCTCATATTAATGGTATGGTTATTCCTGTTTTTTTAAGAATGACTAAAGAGATATCCCTCATGTCATGTTTATACCACTAAAAAACAAAATTTTAATTCACCCATCAAGTCTGTAGATGCTCTGATTAGTTAGAAACATGTAATTTTTTGTGTGCTAGATTTATCTTATAGAAAGGGCTATGTTGCCATTAAAATGTAGTAAAATGTTACATTATTCTACCTTAATAATTGTTATAAAATTAAGAGTTAAATCATTTGAAAATGATTGATACTCATTGTATAGTTTCTCATATTTATTAGTAATCTTCTTACATCGAAGAATAATCTCTATTAACCTTTAAGTACAATAATTTAATATAGTGTTTTAGATTTTGGCAAAAATAATTAAGGTTAAAATGCAGTAAAATTAATATTTAAGTCTCTTCTATATATATATTTTTTTCATTTTCTTCACATGAATGCTGTCTTCTACTCTCACAGACAGAAAGGATTTTCGAATGTCTGTAAAACCTCTTGGATGGTGTTTATGCTTGTAAATCAAAGTGCTGAATAATCCCCAGGAGACAGTTCATAGGTCATACGTGTTTAGCTGTCTTAATTTCGATTTTAGTAAGGATGACTGCCAAAAAAGCAGTAGTACAACTTGAAAGGCAGAATTCGACTATATTTGAGGCTAATGTGTTAAAAGCACTCTATTGGGAGAGTAATATTTAGGAGCTCCTCCTTCCTGGATGAAAAAACCCTTTTTTTTGTTATCTCAGCTTTTATTCTTTTCAAAGCTTTCTTTACTTCACTTTTTTATTTTTAAACCTTCTCTGTTTTCAGTTGTGTGATGCAACCAGTCAGGCTCAAACTACTCCTGCCAAATACCATAAAGTGCTGTTTATGCTATTAAAGTGTCTCTAGGAGGCATCTCCTGGGTCTTAATGTGCCCATTTTTCAAAAATGTAGTCCTTTACTTGCTGCTCTCCATGAATCCCTAATTACAAACTAAATGGAGCATCGCTTCTTACCTTCTATATAAAAGTATACTCTACCCTTTAAGTATAACTATACCTTAATCATATATACATTTTGTCACTTTGCACAAATGTGAATCGCAATTATATCCCCCTAACTAAAGCTTTACGTCTTCTACAAGTGCAAACATTAAGAGAATAGGAAGGCTTACGCATTTATTTATTACCAGGTATCAGTATTCATATATTTGCATAATGTTTATTTAAAAATTGTGTAATAGTAATAGACAACCTTAAGTGGACCAGTTATGACTACCCTTACTGTAACCTCTAGGTGAAACATATCCAATGTCCTGTGTTCCTCAAACATATCCAATGCTATAATATAATTATCAACTGAACATAAGCAAATACATATGTTTATATTTATGTAGATTTAATTTGTCTTCAGACAATTTTGCTACATAGAGTTAGCAAGCAGCTTGAATGAATTTCCCTTTTTGGATTATTCTAAAAATGTTTAATTGAAGTGAATTTTAATTTGTATATAATTGATGGGCTGGTTCAGTGGTTCGATAAATGTCTGATTTGAGTTTTATTGAAGACAAGTTTTTACCTCTAAAAAGACCTAACTTCTTTAAGCCTTTAATTAATGTTTGAGTTGTTGCTTCTGTGTAACAAGGCCAAGGATGACGCAATGCCTGTTAAAAAAATTAAGTTTCTTTAAAATTCCAATCTATTTTCTACTGGTGAAAGTTGTTCTATTTGAATTTTATTGACTAGTTGATGTGATATTGGAAACATTATATGATTCATAACAACTGACGTGGGCTTGTTAAGTTAGTCATTAATAGTTTTATAAAAGAGTAGTTTACCTTAAATACATTTCTTTTTTTCAATACATTTTCAGAATGCTTGCTGACAGCAGCAGCACACTCAATGTGTCAAGCCAGAGAAAAAACAGAGAGAATATAAAGTCAAAAGTTTTAGCAAAAAAAAAAAAAAATGCAAAACAAAAAAAAAGAAGAAGAAAAAAGCAGAAAAGTAGCTTATTGTCCTCCAGCATCTTAAGCATATAGCAGTAAATTTGCAGAGACAGCTCAGGATTACCTAAACAGACTAATTATAACCTGTATCAAATAGAGGATATTTAAGCGTAGTCTTAGGTAAATAGGGTGTCTGCCTCAGAGACTTAAATATATAGTTGGTTCTACAGAAGAGGAGCTTAACGACTAAAATATCTACCTCCCATTCTACTTTTAGATATTCCATAAACCACTGGTAAACTTGCAGTTTGGAAGCAAAGTGCTCTGTTAGGAACATAAGGTATGATCAACTCTCTGATATGAGACAAGTTTGATAATTTTGGGCTTTATAAGCCAGGAGATTTTAAATTATTTTCTGGATTTATCAGAGGCATATAAAATAGGAGATAAAATTGGATTCCTATTTTTTTTTATCTTTGTAGTCAGAACCCTGGCTGTTGTATTTTGGAATAACTGAAGGGTTTTAACAACATTTTGTGGACTATGAATAAATAATTAAAAATAGTAAAACCTTGAAAGAAAATGCCAAGACTAGTTTTGTAGCATCAGTGCTGGACAGAATACCAGAACCCCCCCTCACGCCCCTCAACTTGAGTTGAGGGGCGTGAGGGGGGGTGGCTTCCCCTTTCTTAAAAAACATTTAAAAATCATCAGCCTTCTTAAATGACCATCCCCCCATGCCATCCCCTATAATATTTTATTACTGAATGTGTAAAATGTCTACTATATTCTAACAGTAATGGCAATAATATTGCCTGTTCATTTGCTGGGCTGTGGGCTTACGAGTAGCTTGAGCTAAACAAATCAAATCAAAGAGGTGGCCTACCATGACTATGAAGCTGAGCGCAGTGGGAAATTTATCCTCTGTATTTGTCCCTAACTCTGTAGGGGCAGTGATAGCCATGTCAGTCCAGGGACTGACTGCGGTTCTACTGTAAGGTGCATTGGTCAAGGTCAATGACTGGCGTGCCTGACATGTAACAACCATACCATGCATATTTCTTTAGGTTAATAGACTATATTAATTAGGCTATGTATGCTTCCAAAAAAAAAAAACAAAAAAAAAACATAAAATCCACAATCCCCCTTCTTTTTTTTTAACAACGACTACTGCTTATAATAATAATAATAATAATAATAATAATAATAATAATAATAATAATAATAATAATAATAATAATAATATAATTAAACGTTATTGATCTCACAATGGAGAATTTACTTGTGCATGTAACGTACAGGAAATGGGAGTAGCAAGGGAGTGAGGCTGGATCACTAACCTGTTAGTGGGTCTCAAAAAGTAGGTGACTGGCTCCATGACTGGTCCTTAGCGGAGGTCAGTTAGTGGACGGGGCTTGTGGTGGGAGCAGGAGCCACTGAGTGGCGGATGGTTTGCAGAGGGCTTAGACTGATGAGCCAGTCTGGGTACAGCATCCAGAGACAGGGTCCAAGCGACAGTACAAAGGTCCAATCCAGAAGAAAGGTCCAGATCCGATCCAGGGTCTGCTAACTGGTAGGTCCAGAGAAGCAAAGGGATTAGAACCACTTAGTGTAAATAGCAGGCAGGTTGGAGATAAGCAGGTGTGCGGAGTTATGGATTAGGCTAGTACCCGTGCTGAGATCGTCACGCTGCATTTAACCCATTCCCTTGGGGAGCAGTGTGCTACCATTGTGTGGTGCCCGGGGAGCAGTGTGGGGTTAAGGGTTTTGCTCAGGAACCCAGAGTGTAGGCTGTGGGGATCAAACCGGGTATTTGCAACCTTCTCAGAGCACAAGCGCACTGCTCTAACCACTAGGCCAATACTCCCCAATACTTTGACTTTTTGTAATATTCCATAGGAAAAATAAGAATATTTTAGAAACTTGTTTAATGTAAGATATAAATGATGGGTCCTGATAAAAAAGCCAATAATTTTATATATATTACACATGATTATATAAAATCGTAGACAGATTCTTCTTTTTCTTTTTCCTAAGCAGGTCCTATTTCAAAGTCTTCAGTTCAAAGACAATAATTTCTCAAAAAGTAGAAAATTAAAGTCACACAAGTTTTTATGTATTTAAAACATGCCTAGGTATTACATGCCTAAATAAACATGCACAGAATGTTAATCTTTTTTATTTGTAAATCGTTTTTGAAATCATATATTTCTTTGTATTTTACTATAGTATTTTCATGGGGAAAAACTACATCTGTAAGAGACATGTTGTTATCATATAAGTTGTTGAAAATGTGCAATTAAAGTTTTCTTAGTCATTTAGGAAAATGGGGGTAGAGTTTAATTCCACTCCCAAAAGTATTGCCAAAAGAAGGAAATATGATTAATAACTCTGCAGTGAGAGAGGACAATAAATGGTATGATATTGAGTCTCTCCTACGTAAAGAATTTATTGAGGATTATAAACTTATCACATTTGCAAATTTGGTAATGGCTCCTTATCTCTGCTGGAATTTTTTGACAGTGAATTTTTAAAAAGATAACCTAAGGATGAATGTTGTGATTTGCTTGGCCCTCTGGTAGCACAGTGATAAAACAATATAGTTGTTGAAACTATTATCTGGGTGAAAAGAGTGTAGCCCTTCACTGCAAACATAAACATGCAAGCTACAAACTCACATATGATGCTTAAAGCCTACCTGACTTGTCCTGACTCTGAATGTATTATAAAGCTGCTTAAAATTAATTAATAGAAACTAATTAGAAGATAAATAAAAACTGACTTTGTACATTTTTTTTCTGCCGGACTTGTCTTTTATCCATTTGCCTTTTCCCTCCTGTACTGCTGATGGGAAAGGTGAAGAATAGGGGATTCTTGATTAATCTGTCCCCCCCGTGTTGAGAAGAAAGAGACTAATTCAGGCACACGCTGTGGTCCAACAGTCTCTAGTCTGACAAAAGCATGTGCACGTTTCTCTATTACTTTCTGTGTTTTTATTGTTTCTTCTAGCATACAAGGTATCATCTTCTAACACAATACCAAACTGGTGTTTACCCACTATGGTTACCTAGAAATTTTCAGCTGTCATTTATTGTTCTGTTTACCCATCTTCAAAGGACTGACAGGTTCTCTGGGTTTGGAATTAGTGGTGATTAGGCACAGAGCCTACATGTATATGTTCTGATCATTTTGCGATCGCACTGACACCCCGACACACCAAGTTTGTATTTCTATCTATATTAGAAAACTTTACATTCACATTCATTCATTTTAGCTGATGCATTTATGTCTAACTCATAACTCGATATTTATGATAACCCTAACTATTTCCAATATTCCTAACTACAGTAAGGCTAAACCACACCATATCTCTAAATTGACTCCCTAACATTAACATTGAGGGTCCACCACATTAGGAACAGCCTTTGGTCCTCAATAGGCCTGTTTGTTCTCAGATGGTTAGTAAATATACCAAAAACTGTCCTAAATAGGTAGTATAAACAAGCACACGCACATAGCATCTGCTCTCAGCCCATCAGAACGGAGACTGAAGGCTTACCAAATATAAATTTTAAATTCCTGGATATGGTGATGGTTTGTTACATTTTGAAGCTATGTCCCCTGATCTGCTAGATCATTAAATAAACAACCATGTACTGTGTACCCCCTTGCTATGAGCTGACATTTGAGCCAGCTTTCTATATATTTTCTCTTGTTTGGACATCATAATAAATTTATACAGCCTCTGAGAGAAACAGTTTTTGCACAAGTAAAACTAGAAAAAGTTTCAGTTATAAGTTGAAGAAATAAGTTGAAGTTAAAAGCCAAAACTTTGTTAAAGTATTAGGAATGAGCAGAAAAAAAGCTTAATTACCTTCCTGAAACCAGACATGGGCAATGTGGAGTCAACAAGTCATCTCCATGTCATGTATTTAATCTACCCAGCCAATTAACCAGGTGAGTCCAATCTGCACAGGTTAATTCACGGTAAAGATTGGACTCACCTGCTTCAGTGACTGGGTAGAACAAATACATGATATGGAGATGACTTGTTGACTACACATTGCCCATGTCTGCCTGAAACACAGAGGAAGCAGGCTCAAGCAAATGGCAGAAACATTGCTGTATTGTTATGCATTAGCAGAAAAGGAATTGCGAAGTGCCTTTGCTAAAAGAAAACAGGATAATACAGAATTTGTCAAAAACACACTTAACTTTACAGCAGGTGTTTTTAATTATAATACACTTGCAAAAACCAATAGAAGTATGACTGATTTAAAGCACTTTTCGTGCTTCGGTGGCACAGTGGTTAGCGCGCACACTCCATGTACAGAGGCCTTAGTCCATGACGTGGCCAACCCGGGTTTGAATCTGATTTGTGGTCTTTTACCGCATGTCTTTTCAGCCCACTGATTGGTTTCTTATACATCTATTTTGAAGTTATAACCCCTCCCCCCCCATACTACAACTCTTACTTTGGGAATATAGGCCAAACTTTATTTTTGGAGATTTTGTCTTTGTTATTATAAGCATATAATAGCCAATAATTACACTATAGATCATTGTAGTGCCTCCAAACATAGATAACCTCATCTAGTTCACACTACAACTCTTACTTTGGGAAAATGTGCTAAACTCTATTTTTTTAGATTTTCCATTGTTATTATAACCATATAAAAGTTAATTACTTATGACTTAGACGGATTTATTTTGTCCTTTTGTATACACAAGTGTAAACAAAAAGAAATTTAATTTAGAACAGCTCTAGATAATTTCATATTTTAAAGTGCAGCCTTGAAAACAGTAATAAATATATTTAAAAAATAGTTATATAAACATATGACTGTATATTTACAGTTTTAACATTCATTTTTTTTTCTTATTTTAGGAAGATAGGCCAAACTGTATTTTTGGAGATTTTTTTCTTTGTTATTATAAGCTACAATAGATCATTGTAGTGCCACAAAACTTGTAGCATTCATAGATAACCTCATCTACTTCATACTACAACTCTTACTTTGGGAAAATGTGCTAAACTCAATTTTTTTTTTTAGATTTTTTCATTGTTATCATAAGCAGGCCAGGTGTGCAAGCTCTGCAACAGGAACCACGGCACTGAGCGTTGTGTGCACTGCACAAAGTATACCTGTCAGAAATGCAGAAAAGATTCACCTTGGGTTTGTAAAAACTGCTAAATGGGACAATTGTAGTGCTTTTCCTTGGGTGAAATAAATGTTACTGCTAAACTGAAATCATACTGTTTGTCATTCTCTAAGCTGAAATGTTGAATGACGTGAAAAGGCGAGACAAGACAAATTACAATTATTCTCTAAGTTTCTTTCACATAGTGAGCTTTGCAATATAAATGAGTCTGTTGGTGATTGGACAATATAAATAGGCTCTGCCTTGCCTTGTTGGAAAAGCATGGTTATGACCTGTTCTCAACTCAGGAATTAGGACCCGTATGAGATCTGGTTCTTCAATAGGTTTGCCTAAATAAAAGATATG